>NW_024580636.1:0-17225 GCF_017639745.1 Melanotaenia boesemani
GCTAACCCTAATTCTGCCAGTTCCAACATTAAGCAGCTAACACTAAGTCTGAAGTCCACATTAGAAGCTAACACCTAGTCTGCGGTTCCCCAAGAAGCAGCCTAACACTAAGTCTTGCCAGTTCCACGTTAGCAGCTAACACTAAGTCTGCCTGTTCCCACATTAGCAGCTAACACTAAGTCGCCAGTTTCCACATCAGCAGCTAACACTAAATCTGCAGTTCCCACGTAGCAGCTAACACTAAGTCTGCCATTTCCCAACATTAGCAGCTAACACTAAGTCTGCCAGTTCCCACATTAAGCAGCTAACACTAAGTCTACCAGTTCCCACGTTAGCAGCTAACACTAAGTCTGCCAGTTTCCCACGTTAGCAGCTAACACTAAGTCTGCCAGTTCCACGTCAGCAGCTAACACTAAGTTGCCAGTTCCCACGTAGCAGCTAACACTAAGTCGCCAGTTCCCACGTCAGCAGCTAACACTAAGTCGCCAGTTTCCCACGTTAGCAGCTAACACTAAGTCTGCCAGTTTCCCACAGTCAGCAGCTAACACTAGTCTGCCAGTTCCCACATTAGCAGCTAACACTAAGTCTGCCAGTTCCCACATTAGCAGCTAACACTAAGTCTGCCAGTTCCCACCTTAGCAGCTAACACTAAGTCTGCCAGTTCCCACATAAACAGCTAACACTAAGTCTGCCGGTTCCCACGTTAGCAGCTAACACTAAGTCTGCCAGTTCCCACATTAGCAGCTAACACTAAGTCTGCTAGTTCCCACTTAAACAGCTAACACTAAGTCTGCCAGTTCCCACATTAGCAGCTAACACTAAGTCTGCTAGTTCCCACTTAAACAGCTAACACTAAGTCTGCTAGTTCCCACTTAAACAGCTACCACTAAGTCTGCCACTTCCCACATAAACAGCTAACACTAAGTCTGCCGGTTCCAACATTAGCAGCTAACACTAAGTCTGCCGGTTCCCACATAAGCAGCTAACACTAAGTCTGCCAGGTCCCACATTAGCAGCTAACACTAAGTCTGCCAGGTCCCACATTAGCAGCTAACACTAAGTCTGCCAGTTCCCACATTAGCAGCTAACACTAAGTCTGCCGGTTCCCACGTTAGCAGCTAAGACTAAGTCTGCCAGGTCCCACATTAGCAGCTAACACTAAGTCTGCCAGGTCCCACATTAGCAGCTAACACTAAGTCTGCCAGTTCCCACATTAGCAGCTAACACTAAGTCTGCCAGTTCCACATTAGCAGCTAACACTAAGTCTGCCGGTTCCCACATAAGCAGCTAACACTAAGTCTGCCAGTTCCCACGTTAGCAGCTAACACTAAGTCTGCCTGTTCCCACATTAGCAGCTAACACTAAGTCTGCCAGTTTCCACATCAGCAGCTAACACTAAGTCTGCCAGTTCCCACGTTAGCAGCTAACACTAAGTCTGCCAGTTCCCACATTAGCAGCTAACACTAAGTCTGCCAGTTCCCACATTAGCAGCTAACACTAAGTCTACCAGTTCCCACGTTAGCAGCTAACACTAAGTCTGCCAGTTCCCACGTTAGCAGCTAACACTAAGTCTGCCAGTTCCCACGTCAGCAGCTAACACTAAGTCTGCCAGTTCCCACGTTAGCAGCTAACACTAGGTCTGCCAGTTCCCACATTAGCAGCTAACACTAAGTCTGCCAGTTCCCACATTAGCAGCTAACACTAAGTCTGCCAGTTCCCACCTTAGCAGCTAACACTAAGTCTGCCAGTTCCCACATAAACAGCTAACACTAAGTCTGCCAGTTCCCACATAAACAGCTAACACTAAGTCTGCCGGTTCCCACGTTAGCAGCTAACACTAAGTCTGCCAGTTCCCACATTAGCAGCTAACACTAAGTCTGCTAGTTCCCACTTAAACAGCTAACACTAAGTCTGCCAGTTCCCACATTAGCAGCTAACACTAAGTCTGCTAGTTCCCACTTAAACAGCTAACACTAAGTCTGCTAGTTCCCACTTAAACAGCTACCACTAAGTCTGCCAGTTCCCACATAAACAGCTAACACTAAGTCTGCCGGTTCCCACGTTAGCAGCTAACACTAAGACTGCCAGGTCCCACATTAGCAGCTAACACTAAGTCTGCCAGTTCCCACATTAGCAGCTAACACTAAGTCTGCCAGTTCCCACATAAACAGCTAACACTATGTCTGCCAGTTCCCACGTTAGCAGCTAACACTAAGTCTACCAGTTCCCACATAAACAGCTAACACTATGTCTGCCAGTTCCCACGTTAGCAGCTAACACTAAGTCTACCAGTTCCCACATAAACAGCTAACACTATGTCTGCCAGTTCCCACGTTAGCAGCTAACACTAAGTCTGCCAGTTTCCACATAAACAGCTAACACTATGTCTGCCAGTTCCCACATTAGCAGCTAACACTAAGTCTGCCAGTTCCCACATTAGCAGCTAACACTAAGTCAGCCAGTTTCCACGTTAGCAGCTAACACTAAGTCTGCCAGTTCCCACGTTAGCAGCTAACACTAAGTCTGCCAGTTTCCACATAAACAGCTAACACTAAGTCTGCCAGTTCCCACTTTAGCAGCTAACACTAAGTCTGCCAGTTCCCACATTAGCAGCTAACACTAAGTCTGCCAGTTCCAACATTAGCAGCTAACACTAAGTCTGCCGGTTCCCACATAAGCAGCTAACACTAAGTCTGCCAGGTCCCACATTAGCAGCTAACACTAAGTCTGCCAGGTCCCACATTAGCAGCTAACACTAAGTCTGCCAGTTCCCACATTAGCAGCTAACACTAAGTCTGCCGGTTCCCACGTTAGCAGCTAACACTAAGTCTGCCAGGTCCCACGTTAGCAGCTAACACTAAGTCTGCCAGGTCCCACATTAGCAGCTAACACTAAGTCTGCCAGTTCCCACATTAGCAGCTAACACTAAGTCTGCCAGTTCCAACATTAGCAGCTAACACTAAGTCTGCCGGTTCCCACATAAGCAGCTAACACTAAGTCTGCCAGTTCCCACGTTAGCAGCTAACACTAAGTCTGCCTGTTCCCACATTAGCAGCTAACACTAAGTCTGCCAGTTTCCACATCAGCAGCTAACACTAAGTCTGCCAGTTCCCACGTTAGCAGCTAACACTAAGTCTGCCAGTTCCCACATTAGCAGCTAACACTAAGTCTGCCAGTTCCCACATTAGCAGCTAACACTAAGTCTACCAGTTCCCACGTTAGCAGCTAACACTAAGTCTGCCAGTTCCCACGTTAGCAGCTAACACTAAGTCTGCCAGTTCCCACGTCAGCAGCTAACACTAAGTCTGCCAGTTCCCACGTTAGCAGCTAACACTAAGTCTGCCAGTTCCCACATTAGCAGCTAACACTAAGTCTGCCAGTTTCCACATTAGCAGCTAGCACTAAGTCTGCCAGCTCCCACATTAGCAGCTAACACTAAGTCTGCCAGTTCCCACATTAGCAGCTAACACTAAATCTGCCGGTTCCCAGATTAGCAGCTAACACTAAGTCTGCCAGTTCCCACATAAGCAGCTAACACTAAGTCTGCCAGTTTCCACATCAGCAGCTAACACTAAGTCTGCCAGTTTCCACATCAGCAGCTAACACTAAGTCTGCCAGTTCCCACATAAGCAGCTAACACTAAGTCTGCCGGTTCCCACGTTAGCAGCTAACACTAAGTCTGCCAGTTCCCACATTAGCAGCTAACACTAAGTCTGCCAGGTCCCACGTTAGCAGCTAACACTAAGTCTGCCAGTTCCCACATTAGCAGCTAACACTAAGTCTGCCGGTTTCCACATCAGCAGCTAACACTAAGTCTGCCAGTTTCCACATCAGCAGCTAACACTAAGTCTGCCAGTTTCCACATCAGCAGCTAACACTAAGGGTGTGTCCCAAACCGCGCACTTCTATACTTCGAACACTACATTTAAGTGCTTAGTGCGCTGACACAGAAATTTCAGTAAAAACTCAGTGCACTGAAAGTACCCGGATGCTGCCCTAAACTCGGCCAAAAATCTAGTGCGAAACGATGGACACTACACGCACTAAACGGACGCCATCTTGCTGACGTAGCGGAAGGGGAGGGACTTTCAACCAGTTTTTCAGAGCTGGCAGCCACCGACTCAGCGGTACCGATGCAGGCGGAGGGTATTTTCAACTGTTGTAAGTATGAAGATATTTGATCATAATTCTAATATAAATTGCAGCATGCTTCTTATCTCTTCTATCCCTGATGACAGTTATGGATCTGATCATTTGTTGGAGGCTGCAGTAGAGTTAGCAACGTAAATGTTAGCAGTTTTATAACCGATTTCGCGGATCTAGATGGGCTAAAAGTGTTAAAAATGATTAATGCTATAGGTTCCGTATGTTTATTCATGATTGCTGAACCTCCAAATTAAGCACTGCGGGGTCTCTGGCGTAAACGAAATGGTCCTTGATCTGAAAACTGATTAGGAAACACCGCTGGTTTAGAGAACCGGCCCGTTTCCATGGTAACGCTGACGAAGCCGTAGCTGATTGCAGACGCTTATCTAAAGTGATGTACAAAGTACCCATAAAGTACATAATAATGTTTGCTTTTATATAAACTTCCATTCTGTGTTCACCGTAGGTCACTGTGGCATCGAACTACCGACCCAGCAGTGGCACTGAGGCTTTTACCACCTGCGGGTAAGGGAATTTAGGCCGTTTTTGGCACTTTCCCTTACGAAATGAATGGGCTTTTCCAGGACGTGGACGCTTTCGTCCACGAAACGGTGACGAAGCCTTCGTCATGTCCGCGAACCCGACTTTTCGTGACGTGTCCTCGGACAGGTTATAGACGTGGACGTGGCCATTAGAGGGCGCTCACGCTCCATCTAGGACACGAACTGGAACTGCGTCCACGTGCAATGAATTTCGGACACGAACCTGGATATGTGTCCACGGTCAATGACTCTCGATGAGCGATTGTACCCGAAGTGGGATTTCTGTACACCAACTGTCATTTAGGTGTGGGGGGGGGTCCCAGATAGGTGCGGGAGGGGTCCCGGTGTCCACGAACTGGAATTTCTGTACACGAACTGGAACTTTAGGCTCGAACCACCGGCTTTCGACGGGAGGGGTCCCAGACAGGTGCGGCGGGGGTCCCGGTGTCCACGAACTGGAATTTCTGTACACGAACTGGAACTTTAGGCTCGAACCACCGGCTTTCGACGGGAGGGGTCCCAGACAGGTGCGGCGGGGGTCCCGGTGTCCACGAACTGGAATTTCTGTACACGAACTGGAACTTTAGGCTCGAACCACCGGCTTTCGACGGGAGGGGTCCCAGACAGGTGCGGCGGGGGTCCCGGTGTCCACGAACTGTAATTTCTGTACACGAACTGGAATTTTACGCCCGGACCACCCGGAAGGGTCCCAATGGGTGCGGCGGGGGTGTGGGGGGGGGTCCCCTGTCCACGAACTGGAATTTCTGTACACGAACTGGAATTTTAGCCCTGGACACTCTGTGTTGGACGCGGGAGGGCCCCGTGTCCACGAACTGGAATTTCTGTACCCCAACTGGAATTTTGTCCAAAAAAGCTCCGATCAGGCCGCCCTTCGCAGGGTGCTTCCCGCGGACCCCCGAGAGCGCCCCCTAGCGACGGCAGCTCGATCCGAGCAACTTTTGCCCAAAAGCGGTCCGGGGTCCGGTTTGACGTTTGATTCGCGTTTAGGGCACCCCCCGACGCCGCCTACCAAACGCCGGGCCCCCCGGACCCCCCGGGGCCGAGATATTAAAGCGTGTCCGCAAAGGCGCGAAACGCGGTCCGTCCGGTGTCCCGAGTCCCACACGACGTCCCCTGGCGATCTGGGACGGATCGGACCCTCTGGGTTCCGAAATACGAGGGGTCAAATATCTTCAAAAATGCCCCCAAAGCAAGATTCACAGCATTTTCCAATGCTTAATTGATTTGACCTGTGACCTACATACAAATTAAGGCCATAACTTTTTGGTTCTGGGTCCCATCGGGGTCAGACCGGACAGGGGTCATCGGGGGGACGTGCCGAGCGGGCCGCCGTTGCCGCGGCGACGCTAGCACGCTCGGAAAAGGAAGTAGCCTCGGGGAGGGTTTGGGGTCCCCAGCTCTGGGATTCTGACAGGGGACTTGGAGAAAGGGCCAGCGGTCCAAATTTGGTGAAAATTGGACAAAATTTGTCCAAAAAAACCAGCGTCCACGTCCAATGCATTTCCCATTGACGGTACCCTACCGACAACGCCCATTCATTATTATAGACACGTGGACGGCCTCCCGTGGGCACGCCGTGCGTCGCAGCGGCCCGGGGACGCCTGGAACGCGTGCGGGGCGGCCCCCCGAACAACATATCGCGCCCGCGTCGCAGCGCGACGCGCCGAAAAATTTTTGCCCCCCTCTCAAAAACTTTCCAAAAAATCCTCTCAGACTCTTAGAGCGGAAGAATCCCTGAGGTTTTTTGGGGTGAAAAGGGGGGGGAAATTTTTTCGGGGGCGCTGTGCGCCCCGAAACTTTCAGGAATTGTAGAGGAGGCCCAGGCGCACGCCCACGCCGAATCTGGGGCCTCTCGGACCCTCGGGGGCCGCGCAGGACCCCCGAAAGCGCTCCATGAAAACCCCATAGACGACTACGGTCGCTTCTGCGTCGGGGTACCACGCGGCCCCCGAACGGGCTACAGGCACCAAAATCGCATCAGTCCTAACTGAGGTCGAGCTCTACCGGGGCCAAGTGGAACGGTGGCGATAGGTTATTCCTGTGCGAAAAGCCACACCGTTTTATACTCCCGGACCCGGCCTCCATGTTAAACTGTGGGTCAGAGAGGTCGAGCTCCCTTTTGGGGCCGTACGCGGCCCGGGAAGGGGCTAGAGACCCCAAACTCGGGTCGGTGCAAACTGAGGTCACGCCCTACGAGGGTGCGTTGGGAGGGTGGCGCCAAATCGTTCCTGCGCCGAACGCCAGCCCGTTTCTCACTGCAGAAAAATGGCCTCCTTAGGCCTCCATGTTACAGTATGGGAGGAAACACACATCTAAATATCTCGGCCTGGGAAGGGTCTGGAGACCCCAAACTCGGGTCAGTAATCCCCAAGGACATGCTCTACAAGGGTGCGTTGGGAGGGTGACGCCAAATCGTTCGTGCGCCGAACGCCAGCCCGTTTCTCACTGCAGACAACAGGCCTCCATAGGCCTCCATGTTAAAGTATGGGGGAAACACACATCTAAATATCTGGGCCCGGGAAGGGTCTGGAAACCCCAAACTCGGGTCAGTAATCCCCAAGGACATGCCCTACAAGGGTGCGTTGGGAGGGTGAAGCTAACTCGTTCGTGCGCCGAACGCCAGCACTGCAGAAAACAGGCCTCCATGTTAAAGTATGGGGGAAACACACATCTAAATATCTGGGCCCTGGAAGGGTCTGGAGACCCCAAACTCGGGTCAGTAATCCCCAAGGACATGCTCTACAAGGGTGCGTTGGGAGGGTGACGCCAAATCGTTCGTGCGCCGAACGCCAGCCCGTTTCTCACTGCAGACAACAGGCCTCCATAGGCCTCCATGTTAAAGTATGGGGGAAACACACATCTAAATATCTGGGCCCGGGAAGGGTCTGGAAACCCCAAACTCGGGTCAGTAATCCCCAAGGACATGCCCTACAAGGGTGCGTTGGGAGGGTGAAGCTAACTCGTTCGTGCGCCGAACGCCAGCACTGCAGAAAACAGGCCTCCATGTTAAAGTATGGGGGAAACACACATCTAAATATCTGGGCCCTGGAAGGGTCTGGAGACCCCAAACTCGGGTCACTAATCCCCAAGGACATGCCCTACGAGGGTGCGTTGGGAGGGTGAAGCTAACTCGTTCGTGCGCCGAACGCCAGCACTGCAGAAAACAGGCCTCCATAGGCCTCCATGTTAAAGTATGGGAGGAAACACACATCTAAATATCTGGGCCCGGGAAGGGTCTGGAGACCCCAAACTCGGGTCAGTAATCCCTAAGGACATGCCCTACGAGTGTGCGTTGGGAGGGTGAAGCTAACTCGTGCGTGCGCAACGCGACAGGCTTCTACACACATGTAAACAACATGGCCGCCAATGGAAACTGACCTCAAAGTGTTTCAAGTTTTAAAACACTTTGACTTTGTTTCATCACCACCCACGTGTTCCCAAGGCCCCCAGGAACCCCTCATTGAAATCCCAGGTCTCTAGCATTAAAAATGACCGAGCTAGGCCAGTTTGAAAATCTGCGTCCACGACTAATACCTTGACATTGGGACTCAGGTGGAGTTCGTGGACGCAGGCTGTAACTTAGTCATACTTTGTCCTAGAGGCCTGAAACTTGATAGGCTGACTCAGACTAGGTCCCTGAGTGTGTGATATCATTCCCAGATCGATATCTTGAAGAATGACCAAGTTACAGCCTCTGTCCACGTCTAATACTTTTCCATTATAAGTCAGGTGCAGTTCGTGGACACGGGCTGTAACTCGGTCATCTTTTAAGATATCGGGCTGAAACTCATACCACACACTCAGGGGACGTACATGAGCCCCCCCAGCGAGTTTCAGCCTCCTGGGACCATGTTTGACCGAGTTACAGCCCGTGTCCACGACCTGGAATTGGACATTGGGTTACAGTTCCAGGACGTGGACACGGGCTGTAACTCGGTAAAACATGGAGATATCGGGCTGAAACTGATACCACACACTCAGGGGACTCCCCTGAGTCCACCTGGTGAGTTTCAGCCTCCTGGGACCATGTTTGACCAAGTTACAGCCTCTGTCCACGTCTAATACTTTGCATTATAAGTCAGGTGGGCTTCGTGGACGCAGGCTGTAACTTGGTCATCTTTTAAGATATCGGGCTGAAACTCATACCACACACTCAGTGGACTCCCCTGAGTCCACCTAGTGAGTTTCAGCCTCCTGGGACCTTGTTTGACCAAGTTACAGCCCGTGTCCACGAACCTCACCTGACTTATAATGCAAAGTATTAGACGTGGACAGAGGCTGTAACTTGGTCATACTTTGTCCTAGAGGCCTGAAACTCGCAGGGTTGTCTCAGATGAGCCCCCTGAGTGTGTGATATCAATATCAGGTCGATCTGTCCAGAAATGACCAAGTTACAGCTTCTGTCCACGTCTAATACTTTACATTGTATGGTCAAGTGGGGTTCGTGGACGCAGGCTCTAACTTGGTCATACTTGGTCCTAGAGGCCTGAAACTTGGTAGGCTGACTCAGTAGAGCCCCCTGAGTGTGTGATATCATTCCCAGATCGATATCTCTAAAAATGACCGAGTTACAGCCTCTGTCCACGAACCTGACCTGACTTATAATGGAAAGTATTAGACGTGGACAGAGGCTGTAACTTGGTCATACTTTGTCCTAGAGGCCTGAAACTTGGTAGGCTGACTCAGAAGGGCCCCCTGAGTGTGTGATATCAATATCAGGTCGATCTGTCCAGAAATGACCGAGTTACAGCTTCTGTCCACGTCTAATACTTTACATTGTATGGTCAAGTGGGGTTCGTGGACGCAGGCTGTAACTTGGTCATACTTGGTCCTAGAGGCCTGAAACTTGGTAGGCTGACTCAGTAGAGCCCCCTGAGTGTGTGATATCATTCCCAGATCGATATCTCTAAAAATGACCGAGTTACAGCCTCTGTCCACGAACCTGACCTGACTTATAATGGAAAGTATTAGACGTGGACAGAGGCTGTAACTTGGTCATACTTTGTCCTAGAGGCCTGAAACTTGGTAGGCTGACTCAGAAGGGCCCCCTGAGTGTGTGATATCAATATCACATCGATATCTCTAAAAATGACCGAGTTACAGCTTCTGTCCACGTCCTGGAACTGCACATTGGGTTGCAGTTCCAGCTCGTGGACGCAGGCTGTATCTTGTTAAAACTTGGTCCTAGAGGGCTGAAACTTGGTAGGCTGACTCAGAAGGGCCCCCTGAGTGTGTGATATCAATATCACATCGATATCTCTAAAAATGACCGAGTTACAGCTTCTGTCCACGTCTAATACTTTACATTGTATGGTCAAGTGGGGTTCGTGGACGCAGGCTCTAACTTGGTCATACTTGCTCCTAGAGGCCTGAAACTTGGTAGGCTGACTCAGTTGAGCCCCCTGAGTGTATGATATCAATATCAGGTCGATCTGTCCAGAAATGACCGAGTAACAGCCTCTGTCCACGAACCCCACCTGACTTATAATGGAAAGTATTAGACGTGGACGCAGGCTGTAACTTGGTCATTTATGAAGATATCGGGCTGAAACTCATACCACACACTCAGGGGACATACATGAGCCCCCCCAGCGAGTTTCAGCCTCCTGGGACCATAAATCACCAAGTTACAGCCCGTGTCCACGTCCTGGAACCGGGACCCAATGTCCAATTCCAGGACGTGGACACGGGCTATAACTCGGTCATTTCTTAAGATATCGTGCTGAAACTGATACCACACACTCAGGGGACGTACATGAGCCCCCCCAGCGAGTTTCAGCCACCTGGGACCATGCTTACACAGAGCCTCTCAGGTTGGATTTAGGAGTCAGTCTGAAAACATCAACGTGGACGTTGAGATGATTGATTTAAATGATGTAACTTGGTCATCTTTTAAGATATCGGGCTGAAACTCACACCACACACTCAGGGGACGTACATGAGCCCCCCCAGCGAGTTTCAGCCTCCTGGGACCATAAATCACCAAGTTACAGCCCGTGTCCACGTCCTGGAACCGGGACCCAATGTCCAATTCCAGGACGTGGACACGGGCTATAACTCGGTCATTTCTTAAGATATCGTGCTGAAACTGATACCACACACTCAGTGGACTCCCCCGAGTCCACCTAGCGAGTTTCAGCCCACCAGGACCACGTTGGACCCAGTTACAGCCCGCGTCCACCACCTGGAACCGGGACCCAATGTCCAGTTACAGGTGGTGGACGCGGGCTGTAACTTGGTCATACTTGGTCCTAGATTGCTGAAACTTGATAGGCTAGCTCAGAAGGGCCCCCTGAGTGTGTGTTATCAATATCACATCGATATCTCTAAAAATGACTTAGTTACAGCCTCTGTCCACAAACCTCACCTGACGGCCCCATAATAAATTCCTACTCGTGTACAAGAGGCCATAACTTCCCGAAATCTTAACCAAAATGGATTAAAAATAATATTTGGGGTCCTTGAACTATTCCCAACAGGTGTGTGAAGTTTGGTGAGGATCAGACCAGCAGAAAAAGATCGTTAAATGCACTTTGGAGATGACTTTAATGCAAGATGAAGGCCGTCACGTTCGATCAAATAAATAAATTTCTCCTGGACAGAAATGGATGAAACTCCACATTTATGTTCCCAAACCCCCCGTGCTTGTGTCACATTGATTTCAGCTCGATCCGTGGAGATATGAGCCGGTTCTGGCCGCGTGTCCGTCGCGGACTTCCCCCGGTGCTTTTCTCCAATTTGGTAGACGGGACCGGGCTGAGAAGTATCACACATGTCCCCAAATGTCCCAAAAGTAGACCCTGCGATTCTCAGCTCGATCCGTGCAGAAATGCCTGCACTGTGGCCTCTGAAGCGGGCCCGAGCGTTCCTCAGCATTCTACCCGCAGCAGAGCCTTCAGATGCCGGCCAGCGTCTTCCGCTGGTCCCCGGTCGACCAAGTCGGGCTAATAACGGGAAAACCGCCAGTCAGAAAATTATGAAATAATTTACACATGTTCCTCAACATCCAACGAGTCTGTCACACCGATTTCAGCTCGATCCGTGCAGAAATGCCTGCGCTGTGGCCTCTGAAGCGTGCCCGAGCGTTCCTCAGCATTCTACCCGCAGCAGAGCCTTCAGATGCCGGCCAGCGTCTTCCGCTGGTCCCCGGTCGACCAAGTCGGGCTAATAACGGAAAAACCGCCAGTCAGAAAATTATGAAATAATTTACACATGTTCCTCAACATCCAACGAGTCTGTCACACCGATTTCAGCTCGATCCGTGCAGAAATGCCTGCGCTGTGGCCTCTGAAGCGGGCCCGAGCGTTCCTCAGCATTCTACCCGCAGCAGAGCCTTCAGATGCCGGCCAGCGTCTTCCGCTGGTCCCCGGTCGACCAAGTCGGGCTAATAACGGAAAAACCGCCGGTCAGAAAATTATGAAATAATTTACACATGTTCCTCAACATCCAACGAGTCTGTCACACCGATTTCAGCTCGATCCGTGCAGACATGCCTGCGCTGTGGCCTCCGGACGCGGCCCCGACGTTACTCAGCCTTCTATCCGCTGCACAGTGCTCTGATGCCGGCCAGCGTCTTCCGCTGGTCCCCGGTCGACCAAGTCGGGCTAATAACGGAAAAACCGCCAGTCAGAAAATTATGAAATAATTTACACATGTTCCTCAACATCCAACGAGTCTGTCACACCGATTTCAGCTCGATCCGTGCAGAAATGCCTGCGCTGTGGCCTCCGGACGCGGCCCCGACGTTACTCAGCCTTCTATCCGCTGCACAGTGCTCTGATGCCGGCCAGCGTCTTCCGCTGGTCCCCGGTCTAACAACTGGGGCTTGTAACGGCAAAAAAGCTGGCCAGAAAATTCTGAAAAAATTCACAGATCTTTCCCAACATCGAAAGAGTCTGTCACACCGATTTCATACCGATCTGTCCAGAAATGACCGAGTAACAGCCTCTGTCCACGAACCGCAACTGACGGCCCCATAATAAATTCCTACTCGTGTACAAGAGGCCATAACTTCCCCAAATATGCACCGAAATGGATGGGAATTCATATTTAAGGTCCTTGTTGAAGGCCAAACAAGTGCTTCAAGTTTGAAACAAATCGGACAAAGTACAGTCCAGTTATGACACTTTGAAACAGGTGTACACGTCTGATACTTGCCATTCAAACTCAGGTCGAGTTCAAGGACACGATTATAACTCGGCCGTACGTGCACGTAGAAAGCTGAAACTCCAGATTCAGACTCCTGGAGGTCCACTCACACGGCCACACTGATTTCATACCGATCTGTCCAGAAATTACCGAGTTATAGCCGCTGTCCACGAAGTCGACCTGGCTTTTTAATGTCAAGTCTCACCCGTGTACAAGAGGTCATAACTTCCCCAAATATGCTCCGAAATGGATGGGAATTAATATTTGGGGTCCTTGAACTATTCCCAACAGGTGTGTGAAGTTTGGTGAGGATCAGACCTGTAGAAAAAGATCGTTAAATGCACTTTGGAGATGACTTTGACGCAAGATGGCGGCCGTCACGTTGGAGCAAATAAATAAATTTCTCCCGGACAGAAATGAATGAAACTCCAGATATGTGTTCAGCATCCCCCCGTGCTTGTGTGACTTTAATTTCAGATCGATCCGTTCACATATGTCCACCGTTATGTCCAACAGAAACTGGTGTCCACGGCTGAGACTTTACAATGGCAGCCTTAGGTCCACTTCGTGTACACGGACCTAGCGTAGTCCTGCGGTCACGTAGAAAGCTGAAACTCCACACACGGGGTCCAGGAGGTCCAGTCACACGGCCACACTGATTTCAGACCAATCTGTCCAGAAACGAGCTCGCCATAGCCCCTTTCCTTCCGTCAATGTCTCGGAACGGCCGAACTTTTCAAGATGGCCGCCGAGAGGTTTTCGGACCATTACTGGCGAACGCCTTGCTCTAGGGAGCTGAAAATCACAGGGCAGGTCCGGCGAGATCCCCCGCACGTGTCCTGCGAGTTTCGGCCCGATCGGTTCCGAAACGGCCCCGCCAGAGGCCGCTGTCCACGGCTCGGTACGTCCGGCCCATGTTAAGGTATAGGACCGAGGACACGGTACTTAAAAGCTCGGTTCTAAGAACGGCGTTGCCCCACAGACACGAAACTCTCCGGACCGGTTCTGACCCGTCCAAAGAGCCCGTCCTGTGAATTTCAAGCACGCCGGTCCAGGGGAAACCCACTTTCTGGGATGAATGGGTGTTGGGAATCCCGCCCTCCGGTGGACGCGACGCGCAACAGCGTTTGCGTCCCCCTCTTTGAGGATTTATTTCGGGGTCACCGCCCGGGGGTACGCGGGCCCTGCCTTCCCGTAGCGTAGAGGAGACCCGGACGAACGCGTGGATACCAGGCACGCCGCCGTGCGTCTCCGGGGGAGCCCGTGCAGGGCTCCCGAAAATGGCCGAAAACGGCAGTTTTTCCCCAGTCAAAGGTATAGGGACGTGGACGGCGTGCCGACCCCGTAGGCGCTAGGGGGGTTAGGACGCTGCTGTGGAGAAGAGGAGGCGGCAAGGGAGAAATGATTTAATAAAAAGTTTAAATAAAATGTTTTCTGCATCCCTGTTTTAGCGTCTTCATTACTGCATTTCATATTTTAAATGATTTCTAGTATAATCGGTTTCCCGTTGCCAGACGTGAACGTATCAAAGTAAACACCAATGAAAACACATGTATAATGTAACGTACTTTAATTCAGTTAAGATATCTTTGCTTATTTAAAAACTGTTTTAGCATAAAAGTATGACATGCAAACACGTATGTTGACGTGATTTTGGATTTTGGAAAAAAAAAAAGTTATATTAACCGAGCGGCGCCGCTAAGCTGGTACGTCACTACCGGTAAGTGCAAAACGTTAGTGCTCCATTTGGATCAGGACTTACCCACGATAGTATGCACTACAGAAGGTAGTGCTTAGTGCGCACTACGCACTACCTTCCAGTGCACTCATGTAAGTGCGCGGTTTGAGACACACTCTAAGGGTGTGTCCCAAACCGCGCACTTCTATACTTCGAACACTACATTTAAGTGCTTAGTGCGCTGACACAGAACTTTCAGTAAAAACTCAGTGCACTGAAAGTACCCGGATGCTGCCCTAAACTCGGCCAAAAATCTAGTGCGAAACGATGGACACTACACGCACTAAACGGACCCCATCTTGCTGACGTAGCGGAAGGGGAGGGACTTTCAACCAGTTTTTCAGAGCTGGCAGCCACCGACTCAGCGGTACCGATGCAGGCGGAGGGTATTTTCAACTGTTGTAAGTATGAAGATATTTGATCATAATTCTAATATAAACTGCAGCATGCTTCTTATCTCTTCTATCCCTGATGACAGTTATGGATCTGATCATTTGTTGGAGGCTGCAGTAGAGTTAGCAACGTAAATGTTAGCAGTTTTATAGCCGATTTCGCGGATCTAGATGGGCTATAAGTGTTAAAAATGATTAATGCTATAGGTTCCGTATGTTTATTCATGATTGCTGAACCTCGAAATTAAGCACTGCGGGGTCTCTGGCGTAAACGAAATGGTCCTTGATCTGAAAACTGATTAGGAAACACCGCTGGTTTAGAGAACCGGCCCGTTTCCATGGTAACACTGACAAAGCCGTCGCTGATTGCAGACGCTTATCTAAAGTGATGTACAAAGTACCCATAAAGTACATAATAATGTTTGCTTTTATATAACCTGCCATTCTGTGTTCACCGTAGGTCACTGTGGCATCAAACTACCGAGCCAGCAGTGGCACTGAGGCATTTACCACCTGCGGGCTAGGACGCTGCTGTGGAGAAGAGGAGGCAGCAAGAGAGAAATTATTTAATTAAAATTTTAAATAAAATGTTTTCTGCATCCCTGTTTTAGTGTCTTCATTACTGCATTTCATATTTTAAATGATGATTTCTAGTAAAATCGGTTTCCTGTTGCAGACGTGCAGGTATCAGTGTAAACACCAATAAAACAGATGTATAATGTAAAGTACTTTAATTCAGTTAAGATATCTTTGCTTATTTAAAAACTGTTTTAGCATAAAAGTATGACATGCAAACACGTATGTTGACGTGATTTTGGATTTTGGAAGAAAAAAAAAGGTATATTTACCGAGCGGCGCTGCTAAGCTGGTACGTCACTACCGGAAAGTGCAAAACGTTAGTGCTCAATTTGGATCAGGACTTACCCACGATAGTGTGCACTACAGAAGGTAGTGCTTAGTGCGCACTACGCACTACCTTCCAGTGCACTCATGTAAGTGCGCGGTTTGAGACACACTCTAAGTCTGCCAGTTCCCACGTTAGCAGCTAACACTAAGTCTGCCAGTTCCCACGTTAGCAGCTAACACTAAGTCTGCCAGTTCCCACATTAGCAGCTAACACTAAGTCTGCCAGTTCCCACGTTAGCAGCTAACACTAAGTCTACCAGTTCCCACATTAGCAGCTAACACTAAGTCTACCAGTTCCCACATAAGCAGCTAACACTAAGTCTGCCGGTTCCCACATAAGCAGCTAACACTAAGTCTGCCAGTTCCCACATTAGCAGCTAACACTAAGTCTGCCAGTTCCCACATCAGCAGCTAACACTAAGTCTGCCAGTTCCCACGTTAGCAGCTAACACTAAGTCTGCCGGTTCCCACATTAGCAGCTAACACTAAGTCTGCCAGTTTCCACATTAGCAGCTAACACTAAGTCTGCCAGTTCCCACGTTAGCAGCTAACACTAAGTCTGCCAGTTCCCACATTAGCAGCTAACACTAAGTCTGCCGGTTCCCACATTAGCAGCTAACACTAAGTCTGCCGGTTCCCACATTAGCAGCTAACACTAAGTCTGCCAGTTCCCACGTTAGCAGCTAACACTAAGTCTGCCGGTTCCCACATTAGCAGCTAACACTAAGTCTGCCAGTTCCCACGTTAGCAGCTAACACTAAGTCTGCTAGTTCCCACGTTAGCAGCTAACACTAAGTCTGCCAGTTCCCACGTTAGCAGCTAACACTAAGTCTGCCAGTTCCCACATCAGCAGCTAACACTAAGTCTGCCAGTTCCCACATTAGCAGCTAACACTAAGTCTGCCAGTTCCCACATTAGCAGCTAACACTAAGTCTGCCAGTTCCCACATTAGCAGCTAACACTAAGTCTGCCAGTTCCCACATTAGCAGCTAACACTAAGTCTGCCAGTTCCCACATTAGCAGCTAACACTAAGTCTGCCAGTTCCCACATTAGCAGCTAACACTAAGTCTGCCAGTTCCCACATTAGCAGCTAACACTAGGTCTGCCAGTTCCCACATTAGCAGCTAACACTAAGTCTGCCAGTTCCCACATAAACAGCTAACACTAAGTCTGCCAGTTCCCACATTAGCAGCTAACACTAAGTCTGCCAGTTCCCACATTAGCAGCTAACACTAAGTCTGCCAGTTTCCACATTAGCAGCTAGCACTAAGTCTGCCAGCTCCCACATTAGCAGCTAACACTAAGTCTGCCGGTTCCCACATTAGCAGCTA
>NW_024580637.1:0-16329 GCF_017639745.1 Melanotaenia boesemani
AATAATAATAATTAAAGCTGCAAGCAGCGATGAAGGCCCTCGCACCTCTGGCGCCGCTCCGGTCTATTGCACCGCCCCCTCGGCCTGCAACCTCCCTCCCCAAGCAAGCTCGCTCTGGCTGGTAGCCGTACGCTCAGTCGTCCCCATGTTTCTGCCTCGTGTGGTCATTGTCTCTCTCTGACCATCATATCGTACATCAATAGGCCTAATAATGACATCAGAAGTGTTCATGACCATGTTCTGACCAATAGTGTGAAACAAATCCAAACAAAATCATGCTTTTAAGATCTGCAGATATCAACATGGCCAGTAGGTGGCGTAATAGTGTTTTATCATGTACTAACATGTTGAGGTTCGGACTTCAATGACAACTGCCAAGTATCACGTCCTTGGGTCAACCGAGTCCAGAGTTATAGCCACTTCCTGTTTGATGGCGAGGGACAGAAACCTCACAGGCAGCCATTTTAATCATGATGGTGTAAAGAGTTTGTTATATTGTGAGTCATGAGTTCATCAAGGATGATATTGATGAGTTTGAGTAGGTTTTTAAGGTTTTCAATGGAAAAAAATGGGGTACTTCCTGTTTCCAGGGGGTGGGGCTACGGCGTTGACAACATCTGGACATGTAGATGTGGTCAGCATGGAAATGACATCATATGTGGCCATTTTGGTGTAGATAGGTTGCTTGTTGGTCAGCATAGTGGGTGTGCTGGTTGATCAAAATATTGTAGGGGGCGCTATAGAGCCATATTGCAACTATTCCAGCATATGTCATTTTGGCTCAGTTCCACATCTGACTACGATCCTTCCTACCAAGTTTGGTGGAGATCGAGGGTACACCGGGTGAGTTACAAGTACTTCCTGTTTGGTGGCGTCGGACCAATATTCGCCATGGTTACGTTTGGCGAAGGAACTTGAGATTTTTATTGTGGGATCATGAAAGGGTTTGACCTGTTGTGAAGCACTTTCAAGTGTCTGGAGTTCATGCCTGAGGAGCAGGACCCCGGCATCTGCAAAAAAGCACTTCCTGTTGAAAGTGGGCGGGGCTTAGGGCTAGACCGGAACTGGTGATATGTGTCTGTTCGGGACGGGACCATGACTAAACCCTGTGAGTTTGATGGTGATTGGGTGAAAAATGAGGGAGTTATACTTGTTTTTGATGTCATGGCGTCTTATCGAAGTTCGCCATGGCGCCACGGTCTCGCCTTGCAGCGTAGAGCAACAGTCTTCACCGGATATCATCCCCAACTTGTTTTCAGGTGTCTGACCCAGTTTGACCCTGGTTGTGTCCAAAAGGCCAGAGCAGTGGGTCTTCGAGTAAAAAACATGACTACCTGTCGCCAGGGGGCGTGGCCTATTCATAATCCAATAATGGCCACGTAGATGTCTTGAGGATGGGACTAGTATCATACGTGGCCATTTTGGGTCAGAAATGTTCTTTTATGTGGGAGTTATATCAATTTTGTCTTTCATGGCGAGACATCAAACTTTGAGGCCACGCCCCCTGTACGCCCTTACTCCTTTGAGAAAGTTTTGCATAACTTTTGATCACACATGCCTTCTGAACACCCTCAGCCATTTTGGTGTCAATCCGATAATATCTCTAGGAGGAGTTTGTTCAAATGCGAGGTCAGTAAAACGCCAAAATGGCGACTTTGACCCAAAATGGCCGACTTCCTTTTTTTTTTAGAGCACTTCTCCAAGAGGATTTTTTGTTCGCCCGAGCATTTCGAACAAGTGTAGTGATTTTCATGAAGATTGACGACATGCAGTGGCGGGGCACTATAAATAGGTGGCGCTCTCATTCAATTTTTCCCGAATTGTCCCGAGCTCCCCAAAATATGAAATTTTTCACATGCTAATGGGGGGGTACGCAAAATTTGGTGAGTTTTGGAGCATGTTCAGGCCCCCAAAAATGCAATTCATTCGGCGGAAGAATAAGAATAATTAAAGCTGCAAGCAGCGATGAAGGCCCTCGCACCTCTGGCGCCGCTCCGGCCTATTGCACCGCCGCATGAGTCGTAACGTCCCTGGCCTAACATGCCTGCTCTCGCTTGCAGCCGTATGCGCAGTCGTCCCCAGGTTTTCTGCCTTGGATTGTGATCGTCTCCCTCTGAGGATCAGCTGGTACATCAGTGGGCCCAAGAATGGCATCAGAAGTGTTCATGACCAAGTTCTGACCAATAGTGTGAAGTAAATCCAAAGAAAAGCATGGTTTTAACATCTGCAGATATCAACATGGCCAGTAGGTGGCGCTATAGTGTTTGATCGTGTACTAACATGTTGAGGTTAGGACTTAAATGACAACTGCCAAGTGTCACGTCCTTGGGTCAACCGAGTCCAGAGTTATAGCCACTTCCTGTTTGATGGCGAGGGACCAATATTTGCCATGGTTACGTCTGGCGTAGGAGCTTGAGATTTTCATTGTGGTATCATGAAAGGGTTTGAGCTGTTGTGAAGCACTTTCAAGTGTCTCGGATTCATGCCTGAGGAGAAGGACCCTGGCATCTGAAAAAAAGCACTTCCTGTTGAAAGTGGGCGGGGCTTAGGGCTAGACCGGAAGTGGTCATATGGGTGTGTTCGGGACCAGACCATGACTAAGCCCTGTGAGTTTGATGGTGATTGGGTGAAAAATGAGGGAGTTATAGTGATTGATGATGTCATGGCGTCTTATCGAAGTTCGCCATGGCGCCACGGTCTTGCTTTGCAGTGTAGAGCAACAGTCTTCACCGGATATCATCCCCAACTTGTTTTCAGGTGTCTGATGCAGTTTGACCCCGGTTGTGTTCAAAACGTCAGAGAAGTGGGTCTTCGAGTAAAAAACATGACTTCCTGTTGCCAGGGGGCGTGGCCTATTCATAATCCAATAATGACCACTTAGATGTGTTGAGGATGGGACTAGTATCATACGAGGCCATTTTGGGTCAGAAAAGTTGTTTTATGTGGGAGTTATATCAATTTCGTCTTTCATGGCGAGACATCAAACTTTGAGGCCACGCCCCCTGTACGCCGTTACTCCTTTGAGAGAGTTTTGCATAACTTTTGATCACACATGCCTTCTGAACATCCTGAGCCATTTTGGTGTCAATCCGATAATATCTCTAGGAGGAGTTCGTTCAAATGCGAGGTCAGTAAAATGCCAAAATGGCGACTTTGACCCAAAATGGCCGACTTCCTGTTTTTTTAAGAGCAGCTACTCCAAGACGATTTTTTGTTCGCCTGAGCACTTGGAACAATGTGTAGCTGATTTTCATGAAGATTGACGACATGCAGTGGCGGGGCACCATAAATAGGTGGCGCTCTTGTTCAGTTTTGCCCGAACAGTCCCGAGCACCCCAAAATATGAAATTTTTCACATTCCTTTGGGGGGGTACGCAAAATTTGGTGAGTTTTGGGGTATGTTGAGACCCCCAAAAATGCAATTCATTTGACGGAAGAAAAAGAATAAGAATTAAAGCTGCAAGCAGCGTTGGAGGCCCTCGCACCTCTGGCGCCGCTTCGGCCTATTGCACCGCCCCATCGGCCAAGAGCCTCCCTCCAGCAACACAGCCTCTCTTGCCCACAGCCATATACCCATTCTTCCAGAGTTTATCTCCATCAAGAGGTGATTTTCCTCATCAGAAGATCAACTTGCACGTCAGCCTGTCCAGTGATGACATCTGAAGCATTCATGACCTTGTTTCTTACAAACTGTGTTGAATTCCCACAATCTGGAGCATGATTTCATCAAGAGGAAAATTCCACGTGGCCACTAGGTGGTGGTAAAGTTCTTTTAATGTACGACCATGTTCAGATTGGAACTCTAATGAGAACAGGAAAATATTAGCTCAATTGGTCAACTGACAGCAGGGTTAGTGCCACTTCCTGTATAATGGCGAATGATTTAAACCATCACAGGAAGCCATTTTAATCATGATGCTGTAAGAAGTCAGTCATATTTTCAACCATGAGTTCATGAAGGATGATATTAATGAGTTAGAATTAGTTATACAGAGGATAAAGGGTTAAAATGGTGGGACTTCCTTTTCCCAGGGCTATGGTGTTGAGAACATCAGGACATGAAGTGGCTTTTTTATTTGTCCTGGCATGTTATATAAATATGCCACATTTTACTATGTCGTTCAAAGCAGTGGGTGGAGCTGATAGACTAAATATTGATAGGGGGCGCTATAGAGCCATATTACCAGCATATGTGTATTTGAATCAGTTCCAGGCCTGACCACTGTCCTCCCTGCCAAGTTTGGTGGAGATCAGGAGTACATTGGGTCAGTTACAAGTACTTCCTGTTTCATGGCGGTGGACGCCATTTGCCATGTTTTGCTTGAGGAAGGAACTTGAGGTTTTTTTTCTCTTATATCATGAAAGGGTTTGACCTGATCTGAAGCACTGTAGAGTGTGTGAGGTTAATCCCTGACGAGAGGGACCCTGCTGCAGGAAAAAGGCACTTCCTGTTTCAAGTGGGCGGGGCTTAGGCCAAGACCAGAAGTAATTACATATATCTGTTAAGAAGCAGACTCTGATTAATCAGTGCAAGTGTGATGCTGATTGGATGAAAATTGAGGGATTTATACTCAATAATGATGTCATGGCGTTTTATCCAACCTTGTCATGGCGCCACGGTCTCGCCATGCAGCGTTGAGCAATGTCCAGATGACAACATCAGGACTTGTAGATGTGGTCGGCATGGAAGTGAAGAGAAATATATGCAGTTTGGTACAGAATGAGTGTTGTATTGCAGAAATAATAGATTCCGTGCTTGTTGGCGAAACATCAAAACTTGATGAGGCGCCGCCGCTGAACGCCACCTCCTATTAGAAAATTTTCAATAACTTTTGACCACACATGCCTCTGGAGTGTTCAGACTGAGTTTGAGGTAAATACGATAAAATCTGTAGGAGGAGTTCGTTCAAATGCAAGGCAAAGAAACATGCAAAAATGACCCCAAAAATGACACTTTTTTCAAAATGGCTGACTTCCTGTTGAAGTTATCATATAGGTCCAAGAGGCTTTTTTGTACATCCTTCCAAGTTCTATCAATATACTGGATTTCAGCCATATCAGTCAATGTAGTGGGCAGATATGATCAATTAAATATTTGTAGGTGGCGCTATAGAGCCATATTGCAATTTTTCCAACATATGTCAATGTGGCTGAGTTCTCGGCTGGTCCGCGCTCCTCCCTGCCAGGTTTGGTGTAGATCAGCAGTACAATGGGTCAGTTACAAGTACTTCCTGTTTGATGGCGTCGGACCGCTATTCGCCATGGTTACGTTTGGCGAAGGAGCTTGAGATTTTTATTGTGGTATCATGAAAGGGTTTGACCTGTTGTGAAGTACTTTCAAGTGTGCACGTTTTATTCCTGAGGAGATGGACCCCTGCGTCTGAAAAAAAGCACTTCCTGTTGGAAGTGGGCGGGGCTTAGGGCTAGACCGGAATTGGTGATATGAATCTGTTCAGGGCCGGACCCTGATTAATCCCTGCAAGTCTGATGGGGATTGGATCAGAATTGAGGGATTTATAGTGATTTATGATGTCATGGCGTCTTATCAAAGTTCGCCATGGCGCCACGGTCTCGCCCTGCAGCATAGAGCAACAGTTTTCACTGGTTATCATCACCAACTTGTTTTCTGCTGTCTGACCCAGTTTGGACCTGGTTGTGTTCAAAACGTCAGATAAGAGGGTCTCCAAGTAAAAACCATGACTTACTGTCGCCAGGGGGCGTGGCCAATTCATAACCCAAATATTGACATGTAGATGTGTTCAGGATGGGACTGGCATCATACATGGCCATTTTGGTTCAGATACATTGTTTTATGTGGAAGCTATATCACTTTCGTTCTTCACGGCGACACATCAAAATTTGAGGCCCCACCCCCTCCATGCCCTTTCTCCTATTAGAAAACTTTCAATAACTTTTAAAGACACATGCCTTCTGGACATCCTGAGCTATTTTGGTAGCGGTACGATAAAATCTCTAGGAGGAGATAGATTTTGAAAATGTCAGTAAAACGCCAAAATGGCGACTTTGACCCAAAATGGCCGACTTCCTGTTGGTTTTAGTCTGTTGCTCCAAGAGGATTTTTTGTTCGCCCTTAACATTTAGAATATTTATAGCAATTTTCATAAAGATTGATGACGTGCAGTGGCGGGGCATCGTAAATAGGTGGCGCTCTCATTCAATTTTGCCCGAACAGTCCCAAGCACCCCAAAATATCAAATTTTTCACATTCCTTTGGGGGGGTACACAAAAATAGGCGCGTTTTCGTGCATGTTCAGGTCCCCAAAAATGCCTCCAATGTTTAAGAAGAAGAAGAAGAAGAAGAAGAATAAGGAAGAAACGGAGCAATTACAATAGGCCTTCGCACCGCCTTCGGTGCTCGGGCCTAATTAAAGCTGCAAGCAGCGATGAAGGCCCTCGCACCTCTGGCGCCGCTCTGGCCTATTGCACCGCCCCCTCGGCCTGCAACCTCCCTCCCCAAGCAAGCTCGCTCTGGCTGGCAGCCGTACGCTCAGTCGTCCCCATGTTTCTGCCTCGTGTGGTCATTGTCTCTCTCTGACCATCATCTCATACATCAATGGGCCTAATAATGACATCAGAAGTGGTCATGACCTTGTTCTGACCAATAGTGTGAAACAAATCCAAACACAATCATGCTTTTAAGATCTGCAGATATCAACATGGCCAGTAGGTGGAGCTATAGTGTTTGATCTTGTACTAACATGTTGAGGTTCGGACTTTAATGACAACTGCCAAGTATCACGTCATTGGGTCAACCGAGTCCAGAGTTATAGCCACTTCCTGTTTGATGGCGAGGGACAGAAACCTCACAGGCAGCCATTTTATTCATGATGGTGTAAGCAGTTTGTTATATTGTGAGTCATGTGTTCATCAAGGATAATATTGATGAGTTTGAGTAGGTGTGTAGGGTTTTCAATGGGATAAAAGGGGTACTTCCTGTTTCCAGGGGGCGGGGCTATGGCGTTGAAAACATCAGGACATGAAGAGGCTTTTTGGTTTGTACTGGCATGTTATATAAATATGCCACATTTCATGAATGTCAGTCAAAGCAGTGGTTGGAGCTGATAGAATAAATAATTATAGGGGGCGCTATAGAGCCACATAACCAGCATATGTCTATTTAAATCAGTTCCAGGCCTGACCACTGTCCTTCCTGCCGAGTTTGGTGGAGATCGGGAGTACTATGGGTCAGTTGCAAATACTTCCTGTTTCATGGCGATGAACGCCATTCGCCATGGTTTTGCTTGAGGAAGGAACTTGAGGATTGTTTTCGGTAGTATCACGAAAGAGTTTGACCTGATCTGAAGCACTTTTGAGTGTGTGGAGTTCATTCCTGAGGAGAGGGACCCCAGTGTCTGAAAAAGACACTTCCTGTTGAAAGTGGGCGGGGCTTAGACCAAGACCAGAAGTAGTTCAATGTATCTGTTCAGGAACAGACCCTGAGTAATTACTGTGAGTGTGATGGTGATTGGATGAAAATTGAGGGATTTATACTGATTAATGATGTCATGGCGTTTTATCCAAGTTTGTCATGACGCCACCGTCTGGCCATGCAGCGTTGAGCAATGTCCAGGTGACAACATCTGGACATGTAGATGTGGTCAGCATGGAAATGACATCAAACGGGGCCATTTTGGTCAAGATAGGTTGTTTTATATGTAAGTTATGTCAGTTTCGTCTCTCATGGCGAGATATCAAAGTTTGAGGCCACGCCCCCGCCATGCCCTTTCTCCTTTGAGAAAGTTTTGCATAACTTTTGATCACACATGCCTCTGGAAGCTTCAGAGTGATTTTGAGGTAAATACGATATAATCTGTAGGAGGAGTTCGTTCAAATGCAATGGCAAGAAACAGGCCAAAATGACCCTGAAAATGACACGTTTTACAAAATGGCCGACTTCCTGTTGAAATTAGCAAAAAGGTGTAATGGACAGTTTTGTGCATCCTGGCATAGTAAATCAATGTGGTGAATTTCATGCATGTCGGTCCACGTAGGGGGCGAGGCTGGTTGATCAAAATATTGTAGGGGGCGCTATAGAGCCACTATGTCACTATTCCAGCATATGTCAATTTGGCTCAGTTCCACGTCTGAATACGATCCTTCCTGCCGAGTTTGGTGGAGATCGATGATACACCGGGTGAGTTACAAGTACTTCCTGTTTGATGGCGTCGGACCAAGATTCGCCATGGTTACGTTTGGCGAAGGAACTTGAGATTTTTATTGTAGTATCATGAAAGGGTTTGACCTGTTGTGAAGCACTTTCAAGTGTCTGGGGTTCATGCCTGAGGAGAAGGACCACGACAACTGCAAAAAAGCACTTCCTGTTGAAAGTGGGCGGGGCTTAGGGCTAGACCGGAAGTGGTCATATGGGTGTGTTCGGGACCGGACCATGACTAAGCCCTGTGAGTTTGATGGTGATTGGGTGAAAAATGAGGGAGTTATAGTGATTGATGATGTCATGGCGTCTTATCGAAGTTCGCCATGGCGCCACGGTCTTGCTTTGCAGCGTAGAGCAACAGTCTTCACCGGATATCATCCCCAACTTGTTTTCAGGTGTCTGATCCAGTTTGACCCCGGTTGTGTTCAAAACGTCAGAGAAGTGGGTCTTCGAGTAAAAAACATGACTTCCTGTTGCCAGGGGGCGTGGCCTATTCATAATCCAATAATGACCACATGTAGATGTCTTGAGGATGGGACTAGTATCATACGAGGCCATTTTGGTTCAGAAATGTTGTTTTATGTGGGAGTTATATCAATTTCGTCTTTCATGGCGAGACATCAAACTTTGAGGCCACGCCCCCTGTACGCCGTTACTCCTTTGAGAGAGTTTTGCATAACTTTTGATCACACATGCCTTCTGAACATCCTCAGCCATTTTGGTGTCAATACGATAATATCTCTAGGAGGAGTTCGTTCAAATGCGAGGTCAGTAAAACGCCAAAATGGCGACTTTGACCCAAAATGGCCGACTTCCTGTTTTTTTTAGAGCAGTTCTCCAAGAGGATTTTTTGTTCGCCTGAGCATTTAGAACATGTGTAGTGAGTTTCATGAAGATTGATGACATGCAGTGGCGGGGCACCATAAATAGGTGGCGCTCTTGTTCAATTTTGCCCGAACAGTCCCGAGCACCCCAAAATATGTAAATTTTCACATTCCTTTGGGGGGGTACGGCAAAATTTGGTGAGTTTTGGGTATGTTGCAGACCCCCAAAAATGCAATTCATTTGACGGGAGAATAATAAGAATAATAATAAACGCTTGCATTACAATAGGCCTTCGCACCGCCTTCGGTGCTCGGGCCTAATTAAAGCTGCAAGCAGCGATGAAGGCCCTCGCACCTCTGGCGCCGCTCTGGCCTATTGCACCGCCCCCTCGGCCTGCAACCTCCCTCCCCAAGCAAGCTCGCTCTGGCTGGCAGCCGTACGCTCAGTCGTCCCCATGTTTCTGCCTCGTGTGGTCATTGTCTCTCTCTGACCATCATCTCATACATCAATGGGCCTAATAATGACATCAGAAGTGGTCATGACCTTGTTCTGACCAATAGTGTGAAACAAATCCAAACACAATCATGCTTTTAAGATCTGCAGATATCAACATGGCCAGTAGGTGGAGCTATAGTGTTTGATCTTGTACTAACATGTTGAGGTTCGGACTTTAATGACAACTGCCAAGTATCACGTCATTGGGTCAACCGAGTCCAGAGTTATAGCCACTTCCTGTTTGATGGCGAGGGACAGAAACCTCACAGGCAGCCATTTTATTCATGATGGTGTAAGCAGTTTGTTATATTGTGAGTCGTGTGTTCATCAAGGATAATATTGATGAGTTTGAGTAGGTGTGTAGGGTTTTCAATGGGATAAAAGGGGTACTTCCTGTTTCCAGGGGGCGGGGCTATGGCGTTGAAAACATCAGGACATGAAGAGGCTTTTTGGTTTGTACTGGCATGTTATATAAATATGCCACATTTCATGAATGTCAGTCAAAGCAGTGGTTGGAGCTGATAGAATAAATAATTATAGGGGGCGCTATAGAGCCACATAACCAGCATATGTCTATTTAAATCAGTTCCAGGCCTGACCACTGTCCTTCCTGCCGAGTTTGGTGGAGATCGGGAGTACTATGGGTCAGTTGCAAATACTTCCTGTTTCATGGCGATGAACGCCATTCGCCATGGTTTTGCTTGAGGAAGGAACTTGAGGATTGTTTTCGGTAGTATCACGAAAGAGTTTGACCTGATCTGAAGCACTTTTGAGTGTGTGGAGTTCATTCCTGAGGAGAGGGACCCCAGTGTCTGAAAAAGACACTTCCTGTTGAAAGTGGGCGGGGCTTAGACCAAGACCAGAAGTAGTTCAATGTATCTGTTCAGGAACAGACCCTGAGTAATTACTGTGAGTGTGATGGTGATTGGATGAAAATTGAGGGATTTATACTGATTAATGATGTCATGGCGTTTTATCCAAGTTTGTCATGACGCCACCGTCTGGCCATGCAGCGTTGAGCAATGTCCAGGTGACAACATCTGGACATGTAGATGTGGTCAGCATGGAAATGACATCAAACGGGGCCATTTTGGTCAAGATAGGTTGTTTTATATGTAAGTTATGTCAGTTTCGTCTCTCATGGCGAGATATCAAAGTTTGAGGCCACGCCCCCGCCATGCCCTTTCTCCTTTGAGAAAGTTTTGCATAACTTTTGATCACACATGCCTCTGGAAGCTTCAGAGTGATTTTGAGGTAAATACGATATAATCTGTAGGAGGAGTTCGTTCAAATGCAATGGCAAGAAACAGGCCAAAATGACCCTGAAAATGACACGTTTTACAAAATGGCCGACTTCCTGTTGAAATTAGCCTATAGGTCTAATGGACAGTTTTGTGCATCCTGGCATAGTAAATCAATGTGGTGAATTTCATGCATGTCGGTCCACGTAGGGGGCGGGGCTGGTTGATCAAAATATTGTAGGGGGCGCTATAGAGCCACTATGTCACTATTCCAGCATATGTCAATTTGGCTCAGTTCCACGTCTGAATACGATCCTTCCTGCCGAGTTTGGTGGAGATCGATGGTACACCGGGTGAGTTACAAGTACTTCCTGTTTGATGGCGTCGGACCAATATTCGCCATGGTTACGTTTGGCGAAGGAACTTGAGATTTTTATTGTGGTATCATGAAAGGGTTTGACCTGTTGTGAAGCACTTTCAAGTGTCTGGGGTTCATGCCTGAGGAGAAGGACCACGACAACTGCAAAAAAGCACTTCCTGTTGAAAGTGGGCGGGGCTTAGGGCTAGACCGGAAGTGGTCATATGGGTCTGTTCGGGACCGGACCATGACTAAGCCCTGTGAGTTTGATGGTGATTGGGTGAAAAATGAGGGAGTTATAGTGATTGATGATGTCATGGCGTCTTATCGAAGTTCGCCATGGCGCCACGGTCTTGCTTTGCAGTGTAGAGCAACAGTCTTCACCGGATATCATCCCCAACTTGTTTTCAGGTGTCTGATGCAGTTTGACCCCGGTTGTGTTCAAAACGTCAGAGAAGTGGGTCTTCGAGTAAAAAACATGACTTCCTGTTGCCAGGGGGCGTGGCCTATTCATAATCCAATAATGACCACATAGATGTGTTGAGGATGGGACTAGTATCATACGAGGCCATTTTGGGTCAGAAAAGTTGTTTTATGTGGGAGTTATATCAATTTCGTCTTTCATGGCGAGACATCAAACTTTGAGGCCACGCCCCCTGTACGCCGTTACTCCTTTGAGAGAGTTTTGCATAACTTTTGATCACACATGCCTTCTGAACATCCTCAGCCATTTTGGTGTCAATACGATAATATCTCTAGGAGGAGTTCGTTCAAATGCGAGGTCAGTAAAACGCCAAAATGGCGACTTTGACCCAAAATGGCCGCCTTCCTGTTTTTTTTAGAGCAGTTCTCCAAGAGGATTTTTTGTTCGCCTGAGCATTTAGAACATGTGTAGTGAGTTTCATAAGATTGATGACGTGCAGTGGCGGGGCACCATAAATAGGTGGCGCTCTTGTTCAATTTTGCCCGAACAGTCCCGAGCACCCCAAAATATGAAATTTTTCACATTCCTTTGGGGGGGTACGCAAAATTTGGTGAGTTTTGGGGTATGTTGAGACCCCCAAAAATGCAATTCATTTGACGGGAGAATAATAAGAATAATTAAAGCTGCAAGCAGCGATGAAGGCCCTCGCACCTCTGGCGCCGCTCTGGCCTATTGCACCGCCCCCTCGGCCTGCAACCTCCCTCCCCAAGCAAGCTCGCTCTGGCTGGCAGCCGTACGCTCAGTCGTCCCCATGTTTCTGCCTCGTGTGGTCATTGTCTCTCTCTGACCATCATCTCATACATCAATGGGCCTAATAATGACATCAGAAGTGGTCATGACCTTGTTCTGACCAATAGTGTGAAAGTAAATACAAACAAAAGCATGCTTTTAAGATCTGCAGATATCAACATGGCCAGTAGGTGGAGCTATAGTGTTTGATCTTGTACTAACATGTTGAGGTTCGGACTTTAATGACAACTGCCAAGTATCACGTCATTGGGTCAACCGAGTCCAGAGTTATAGCCACTTCCTGTTTGATGGCGAGGGACAGAAACCTCACAGGCAGCCATTTTATTCATGATGGTGTAAGCAGTTTGTTATATTGTGAGTCATGTGTTCATCAAGGATAATATTGATGAGTTTGAGTAGGTGTGTAGGGTTTTCAATGGGATAATAGGGGTACTTCCTGTTTCCAGGGGGCGGGGCTATGGCGTTGAAAACATCAGGACATGAAGAGGCTTTTTGGTTTGTACTGGCATGTTATATAAATATGCCACATTTCATGAATGTCAGTCAAAGCAGTGGTTGGAGCTGATAGAATAAATAATTATAGGGGGCGCTATAGAGCCACATAACCAGCATATGTCTATTTAAATCAGTTCCAGGCCTGACCACTGTCCTTCCTGCCGAGTTTGGTGGAGACCGGGAGTACTATGGGTCAGTTGCAAATACTTCCTGTTTCATGGCGATGAACGCCATTCGCCATGGTTTTGCTTGAGGAAGGAACTTGAGGATTGTTTTCGGTAGTATCACGAAAGAGTTTGACCTGATCTGAAGCACTTTTGAGTGTGTGGAGTTCATTCCTGAGGAGAGGGACCCCAGTGTCTGAAAAAGACACTTCCTGTTGAAAGTGGGCGGGGCTTAGACCAAGACCAGAAGTAGTTCAATGTATCTGTTCAGGAACAGACCCTGAGTAATTACTGTGAGTGTGATGGTGATTGGATGAAAATTGAGGGATTTATACTGATTAATGATGTCATGGCGTTTTATCCAAGTTTGTCATGACGCCACCGTCTGGCCATGCAGCGTTGAGCAATGTCCAGGTGACAACATCTGGACATGTAGATGTGGTCAGCATGGAAATGACATCAAACGGGGCCATTTTGGTCAAGATAGGTTGTTTTATATGTAAGTTATGTCAGTTTCGTCTCTCATGGCGAGATATCAAAGTTTGAGGCCACGCCCCCGCCATGCCCTTTCTCCTTTGAGAAAGTTTTGCATAACTTTTGATCACACATGCCTCTGGAAGCTTCAGAGTGATTTTGAGGTAAATACGATAAAATCTGTAGGAGGAGTTCGTTCAAATGCAATGGCAAGAAACAGGCCAAAATGACCCTGAAAATGACACGTTTTACAAAATGGCCGACTTCCTGTTGAAATTAGCCTATAAGGTCTAATGGACAGTTTTGTGCATCCTGGCATAGTAAATCAATGTGGTGAATTTCATGCATGTCGGTCCACGTAGGGGGCGAGGGCTGGTTGATCAAAATATTGTAGGGGGCGCTATAGAGCCACTATGTCACTATTCCAGCATATGTCAATTTGGCTCAGTTCCACGTCTGAATACGATCCTTCCTGCCGAGTTTGGTGGAGATCGATGATACACCGGGTGAGTTACAAGTACTTCCTGTTTGATGGCGTCGGACCAAGATTCGCCATGGTTACGTTTGGCGAAGGAACTTGAGATTTTTATTGTAGTATCATGAAAGGGTTTGACCTGTTGTGAAGCACTTTCAAGTGTCTGGGGTTCATGCCTGAGGAGAAGGACCACGACAACTGCAAAAAAGCACTTCCTGTTGAAAGTGGGCGGGGCTTAGGGCTAGACCGGAAGTGGTCATATGGGTGTGTTCGGGACCGGACCATGACTAAGCCCTGTGAGTTTGATGGTGATTGGGTGAAAAATGAGGGAGTTATAGTGATTGATGATGTCATGGCGTCTTATCGAAGTTCGCCATGGCGCCACGGTCTTGCCTTGCAGCGTAGAGCAACAGTCTTCACCGGATATCATCCCCAACTTGTTTTCAGGTGTCTGATCCAGTTTGACCCCGGTTGTGTTCAAAAGGCCAGAGCAGTGGGTCTTCGAGTAAAAAACATGACTTCCTGTCGCCAGGGGGCGTGGCCTATTCATAATCCAATAATGACCACGTAGATGTCTTGAGGATGGGACTAGTATCATACGTGGCCATTTTGGTTCAGAAATGTTGTTTTATGTGGGAGTTATATCAATTTCGTCTTTCATGGCGAGACATCAAACTTTGAGGCCACGCCCCCTGTACGCCCGTTACTCCTTTGAGAGAGTTTTGCATAACTTTTGATCACACATGCCTTCTGAACATCCTCAGCCATTTTGGTGTCAATACGATAATATCTCTAGGAGGAGTTCGTTCAAATGCGAGGTCAGTAAAACGCCAAAATGGCGACTTTGACCCAAAATGGCCGACTTCCTGTTTTTTTTAGAGCACTACTCCAAGAGATTTTTTTGTTCGCCCGAGCATTTAGAACATGTGTCGCAAGTTTCATAAAGATTGATGACTTGCAGTGGCGGGGCATCATAAATAGGTGGCGCTCTTGTTCAATTTTGCCCTGAACAGTCCCGAGCACCCCAAAATATTAAATTTTTCAGCATTCCAATTGGGGGGGTAGACAAAATTTGGTGAGTTTTGGAGTATGTTCAGGCCCCCAAAAAATGCAATTCAATGTGCGAAATAAAAATAATAAAGAATAAGGAATAAACGCTTGCATTACAATAGGCCTTCGCACCGCCTCGGTGCTCGGGCCTAATTAAAGCTGCAAGCAGCGATGAAGGCCCTCGCACCTCTGGCGCCGCTTCGGCCTATTGCAACCGCCCCGTCAGCCTGGCAACCTTCCCTCCCCAAGCAAGCTTCGTTCTGGCTGGCAGCCGTACGCTCAGTCGTCCCCATGTTTCTGCCTCGTAGTGGTCATTGTATCTCTCTGACCATCATCTCATACATCAATGGGCCTAATAATGACATCAGAAGTGTTTCATGACCATTGTTCTGACCAATATTGTGAAATAAAATAAAGAAAAGCATGGTTTTAATATCCGCAGATATCAACATGGCCAGTAGGTGGCGCTATAGTGTTTGATCATGTACTAACATGTTGAGTTTGGGACTTTAATGACAACTGCCAACAATCACCTCCTTTGGTCAACCGAGTCCAGAGTTATAGCCACTTCCTGTTTGATGGCGAGGAACTGAAACCTCCCAGGCATCCATTTAAATCATTATGGTGGAAGGAGATTGTGATATTTTCAATGATGAGGTCTCAAAGAACGATGTTGATGAGTTTGATGGTGTTTTTTAGGTTTTCAATGGTAAAACATGGGCTACTTCCTGTTTCCAGGGGGCGGGGCTATGGCGTTGACAACATCTGGACATGTAGATGTGGTCAGCATGGAAATGACATCGTACGTGGCCATTTTGGTCAAGATAGGTTGTTTTTTATGTAAGTTATGTCAGTTTCGTCTCTCATGGCGAGATATCAAAGTTTGAGGCCACGCCCCCGCCATGCCCTTTCTCCTTTGAGAAAGTTTTGCATAACTTTTGATCACACATGCCTCTGGAAGCTTCAGAGTGATTTTGAGGTAAATACGATAAAATCTGTAGGAGGAGTTCGTTCAAATGCAATGGCAAGAAACAGGCCAAAATGACCCTGAAAATGACACGTTTTACAAAATGGCCGACTTCCTGTTGAAATTAGCCTATAGGTCTTAATGGACAGTTTTGTGCATCCTGGCATAGTAAATCAATGTGGTGAATTTCATGCATGTCGGTCCACGTAGGGGGCGGGGCTGGTTGATCAAAATATTGTAGGGGGCGCTATAGAGCCACTATGTCACTATTCCAGCATATGTCAATTTGGCTCAGTTCCACGTCTGAATACGATCCTTCCTGCCGAGTTTGGTGGAGATCGATGGTACACAGGGTGAGTTACAAGTACTTCTGTT
>NW_024580638.1:0-15642 GCF_017639745.1 Melanotaenia boesemani
CAACATGGGACGTTCACATGTCTCACCCCTCAATAAAACACTATAAATAAATAAAACAATGTCTTCAGTTATCAGCACATACAACAATCCCACCCATTTAACACCCACACAGGAAATTACAGTATTTAAAAATTAGTACAGTCCTGGTTTGTCTTTAGCCAGTTCTTCAGCCTGGAAGTAAATCTTTTAGCGTCAGCTTTGGTCTTAATGTCAGATGGTAGTGAGTTCCAGAGCTTAGAGCTCTTAACAGAGAACGCTGTCTGTCCAAAGCTAGTCCTGCAGTACAGGATTTTACAGTTGTGATTTCTGGCACTTCTGGTGACTCTGTTGCTGTTTTGTCTCTCAATAAATGTACTTAGTGGCTAAGGTGCGAAATAATTAATACATATGTGAATTAATTTAATGAAACAATTATTGCTAAAGCTGTCAAAGCTCATTAGATTATATTATTTAATGATGATACAATGATGATGGCGGATTGGATTTTTGTCCATAATTTTTAGTGCTCGATTGGAGCTTAATGCATGGCTCAATAATGCATTTTAATTTTTTACCAAAATACTGCAGGCTCTTTCTAGTCAGTTTCCTAACAGTCAGTCATGTTGTGGTCCGAGATTCCTGTTATCAGATTATAAGTCCTTGTTATACGTTCTGGTTTGTTAGTAAATGTCGGGTCAATGAGGGTCTTAGTCTGTCTGGTTTTCCTTGTCGGCCCTTTAATCATCTGCTGATAATTGAATTGTGTCATAACTGCTTTTAGTTTTTGTTTACAGTTTTTGTCAGACCAATTGATATTAAAGTCACCGTACCATATTGTCTCTCTATAAGAGTCAAGTTGCTTCACTACATAACTTAATTCATCATGAAAGGTAACAGTATGTGAAGGTGAATTATAGAGGATAACAATATTAAAGTTTATAGTAGATGATAAAATTACGTTCAAGGCTAGACATTCCTGTGGGGTATTCAGTTCAACTAAATGACATTTAAATTTGTATTTGATGTATATTAATACCCCCTTGCCTGTGTTTCTGTCCTTTCTAAAGCACTGATACCCAGCAATGTCTATCATATTAGCTGGTATATTGCTATGAAGCCTTGATTCTGTTAAACAGAAATAGTCCAAGTTTGAGTCCAGCAGAAGTGCAGAGATCTGATCGTATTTGGAAATAAGGCTGCGTATGTTTAATTGACCACCTAGTATTCCCTTTGGTTTACACTTTACGTCCCAGAGCACACGAGCGTGATTGACTGTTTGAAAGAATGAAAGTTTCTTTTGTTTTTGTGCAGCATGACAGTCAGAGCCATCTGAGTGCATTTGTAGCGTGTTGTCTTTTCCCCCACCGAGGTTAGCACACCCTGCTTTAGCCGCCGCTCCGTCTCCCGACCAACAGCCAAAGCCCACGCCACCACCCACAGCCTCGCGGTTAGTAGCCGTAGTTGTTCCCAGCTCAGTCCTCGGATGGGGATCTGTCAGGCGGGGTGACTCACCGATGTGGCCGCAGTCCATTGTCTTTACACGGGGCTCCGATGCGCTCCACTCCCCGGCATGACGTTGCGCCGTGGGCCTTCTTTTAAAGGAAAGAGACATTTTGCACAGAACAATGCAATTAATCACAACATGTCACGCAATTAATCATGATTAAAAATTTTTATAGTTGCCCAGCACTAGTTAAAACTTTATTTCCTAAACCGTGAATGTACTAATAGAACACACTTTAAATAAATGGTTTTGACATCTTAAGTAAAAAAATGCACAAATAAATATCAGAGAATGTTTCTATAATGCTGGTAAAATAACACGGAGAGGGAAATTCTGTTGGGATGCTCGTTTTAGGAATATAAATTGGCATAAAATGGGGCTCTTTCCTATTAAATTCTGTATCTCAAACAGAATCAGATAATTACACTTAAAGAAACTACATAACTTAAACCCATCTAACACATTTATCTCAAGGTTTCGAGACATTGATAACAAACGTACCTTTTGTAAAACTGAACCGGAAAGTGTAACTCATTGTTTTATAGACGCAGTTGTTATGAAACTGGCATCCAACAAATCCCCTGGTTGTGTGTCTTACAGCAGACTTTTATAAATTCTCTTGGAACGACGTTAGACTCCTTATATTTCATACAATACAGGAATGCTGTTACGACCCAGTTCAGGGGTATGAGAGGCGTAACAAAAGAAGAGAACTGCAGACAGATGTTCATGACATAAGCTAACAGATCTTATTGGAACAAGTGGAAATGGAGAACAAACAAATGGTGGTAAATGAAAAGTGTTGGGGTTAGCGAAGCTGCTCAAAACAAAAACACAAAATAACCGCTATGGTCTAACTCAAAATCAGCCAGTTGAAAGCAACAACCAGAAATAACCAAACGGGAGGACGGAAACTGGCCTACTAATCTAAGTTAATGAAGAGTGAAGCAGTTTCAGTAGCTATGCTGATATAAAACTCTACATACAATTACAATTACAAAACTAACCTAGCCCAGCACATTCTAACTTTAACAACTAACTAATTAACAACTTTAACTAATACAACTGAAAGAAAAGCCAAAAGGGCTTTACGTATTACCAAACACCAAACAAAGATAACAAAAAACAAGACTGTCAGTCAACAAAACGAAGAACACAAAAGACAAACAGTTTTAACGCTGTTGGAAACAAATACTAATCTTGCTTCTCAAAACCAAAAACTAAGCACACAGTCACAATCAAGTTCACAAGCCAAGGGCAGCCTGTCTGTGCAAACAGTTGCAGCAGTCTTTTACTTCCTGGTGGAAGGCAGCAGGAGCAGGGATTGGACCAGCAGTTATCCAATCAGGCGGGTGAAGGCGAAGGTGTGACAGTACCAGCCGACTCCAAACAGGCAACAGAGGGCAGGCGTTTACCTGCAGGATGAGCCCCAGGTGGAGGCAATGAGTGGCAGCTGTAACACATGAATAGAAAAAAAAAGAATTACTGCCAAGCATGAAACAAGGGCTTATAACACTAATCCCAACACATGGTAAGGACAAAGACTACTGGACACCCTGAGACCAATCACACTATTAACCACAGAGTAGAAACTCTTATCAGGAAACTTGCAGCAAGACTTCAGACCGGTATAAATCAGACCATCAGTGAAACACAATCTGGCTTCCTTAGTGGAAGAATAATTTACAATAACATCAGGTTGGTCCTGGACGTCACTGCCTACAGTGACATGTTTACAGGAAGTGGCTACCTTCTATTCCTGGACTTCTAGAAAGCTTTGATTCAACTGAACATCCTTTCATTTCAGAAACGCTTACAGAATTTGGCTTTGGAAATAAATGTATTGATCTAATTGATATGCTACACAATGACATCAACAGCTGTGTAGCTTTGGAGCCCGGTACATGTCGGAGGTTTCCAGTCAGGAGGGGATCAGACAAGGATGCAACACCTCACCCTCGCTGGTTATAATGGTCGCTGAGCTGCTGGCTATCAGTCTTACAAACAATGGGGTTGAAGGTATTAACATTTTGGACAGAAACGTTTTGATAAGCCAATTTGCAGACGACACAACATTGTTTTTAGAAGATGAGAGAGAAATTCCCATTGTTCTTGAATTTATTAACCAGTTTTCTAAGACACCAGCTGTAAAATGAAATACTGATAAAAGTGAGATACTTACTCTACATGACCAAACAGCTCAATCAGTTTGTAATATCACAATTAAAACTGGAGTAATATATATTGGTATCGCCATCACAAAAAAAGAAACAAGAGAAAAAGAGCATGTGAAAATATAGAAAAAAATTAAATCTAGTCTTAATTCATGGCTTCAAAGGGACACAACTATATGTGGAAGAGTGCTCCTAACTAAGATGGAAAGTTTATCAGGTTATTTATCCTGCATTCTCACTGGTAATCTCTGACAAGATAATCCAACAGATTAACAGCATTAATTTCAGCTTTATTTGGAAAAATAAATGTCACTATAAAAGAAAAGCAGAGTGAAAACCAGCGAGGACGGTGGTGTAAACCAGGGGCGGTTCTAGGATCAGAGGTCTAATTTCTGGAGGAAGACGACTCATTCTGATACAGCAGCTCCTCAACATACACAAACAGTATGGATGTACATGTGAACGATGTGTTTTATATCTAATAAGAGATAAAAACACTGATCCAACTTACAACAACTTATTACTTATTCTTGATAGACACACCATTTGATCTCACACTCTTACCTGAACCTGGCTCTGTTTTACAAAAACAACATTTTATGTCCATGATGAGTCTGTACACAGACACACACACACACACACACACACACACACACACACACACACACACACACAAAACCAGGGTTAGTTAGCTGGTCAGTAGCATCTTGGCTTTAATATGAACACATGCACATACATAACAGCCAGCTTCTCTCATTCCAGTTCAAACAGAGGACAGTGGTACTGACCACTGCTAACGTTTCTTAGCTAGAAAAACGTTGGCTAACTCCTACCTACCAACATAAAGAGTAACTTAAGCTTAAATGCAGCAAACATGAGGACTGCTGATGATAAGAATGTGTTGGTATTGAGTGGTAGAAGTTAAGAATTGTGCCACATCTCCTGGTTTAAGCCAGGTTCTTCCACCACTACAGCAGACACTCAAAGGCAGCATCGCTCTGTGCAGAGAGCTCAGAGCCCGAGGTGGGGAAGGCAGGCGGGATCACACCATTTTAGAGAAACAAGAATAATATTTTTCTTGTTAAAATATTATGTTTCAAGCAAGCACAGTATGGTTTTTACACATTTCTAGCTTGTTATAAAAAACTAGAAATGTTAGGGGTGCTGGGATTCAGTTTAGGGGTTGTTATGTAGATAGATGAGCGAACCAGTTGGTTTAGGTGCTTTACGGTAAACAAGATGGTGTATGGGTCAGAATACAGGGAGGAGGTGGATGGAGTATCTTTATCTTGAACTGTGGGTCCAGCTCCGTTTATTTACAGTAGTGCCATACCAGTCCTGTAACAAGAAGCAGACATCAGTCAGTAACTGGACTCAATATTACAGGCTGTGTTACACAAGCATGATACACACAATACCCTCAAGCAGACCTGCACTAAACAGTAACATATAAACCAGCAGGTCTGAGGATAAACATCCCCCTGCCTGAAGAACCCCAAGCAGCTAACTGGTCCCCACATAATGTCAGCATTACTATTAAGGAGCGTCTCGCTGACTGGACTAATCCAAATGGAGAATTTGCACCACCTGGTGGCCAGCGCGGGTATACGTCCATGGCAGCATGTGCCGCTCACGCTCTCCCGTCATGAACATGGCACCGTGTCTCCTTTCCTCCTAACGAAACCCTCACCTGCACCGTGGAAGAACACGGATATCTAGGCAGACTTATAGAAGTGTCTGCTGACTAACACCCATACATCCACCTAACAGAGACTCCGCCCTGTTACGGGTAAATGTCTGAGCTTAACTTCGCTCGTATCAGATAGAACTGAGCCAACAGGAAATCCTCACTTTCCTCATCGACTTAACACTCAGGATAATGAACCAGCTGACATAAACCTCTGTAGGACGTCTCACGTAGTCAGAGGAGAACTTCTACAGCAGAACTCGTCTGCTTCACTCGTGGCTAAAACCGGAACGAACCCCAACTCTACTACGTCACTTCCCTCCCACCGTCACGGAGGCTCAGTCAAGTCAAAGAGGTTTATTTGTCACATGCACAGTTATACATAGTACAATTGTACAGTGAAATGTGTATTCTGTACCTGCATCCTTTAAGAATAGGAAGAATAAGAATAAGCTAAATATTTATCAAATAGAATAAAAATAGAATAGAATAAAAAAGATAAATCTTTTCTTTTAAATAAGATAAAAGAATAGCAGCATATTTATGTATATTTACATTCATATTTACATGTGCAAATAGGAGTGAGAAGTGGCTTTTGTTTTGTTCAGTGCTCAGAGTTGAGCAAGCGGACAGCCAGGGGGAAGAAACTCTTCTTCAGCCTCTCAGTCTTAGTCCTCAGGCAGCGGAAGCGCCGGCCTGATGGCAGTGGAGAGAAGAGAGAGTGTGCGGGATGGCTGGGCTGACTGAGGATCCTCTTAGCCCTTGACCTGCAGCATTCCACATAAATGTCCAGCAGGTTGGGGAGAGTTGTTCTGGTGGTCCGCTCAGCTGCTCGGACCACCCTTTTTAGGGCCAAGAGGTCCTGCTTTGTGCAGTTCCCCATCCACGTGGTGATGCTCCCACACAGGATACTCTCAATGGTGCAGGTGTAAAAGTTCTTGAGCACCCTGAGAGGGAGCTTAAAGTCTTTCAGTCGTCTGAGGAGGAACAGATGCTGTCTGACCTTCTTCACAGTTGTTGTGATGTGTTGAGTCCAGGTCAGGTCTTGTGATATGGTCACTCCCAGGTACCTGAAAGTGTCCACACGTTCCACCTCAGAGCCACTGATGAGGAGTGGATGGAGGCTCCTTGGCTGTTTCCTGAAGTCCACTATCAGCTCTTTTGTTTTGCTGACATTTAACAGGAGATGGTTCTCCTGGCACCAGACCTCCAGGTGGGAGACCTCCCTCCTGTAGGCAGTCTCATCGTTGTGGGAGATCAGTCCTACAACGGCTGTGTCATCAGCAAACTTTATGATGACATTTGAGTCTGAAGTGGCCTCACAGTCATGAGTGTATAGTGAGTACAGCAGGGGGCTGAGCACACAGCCCTGGGGGGATCATGTGTTGAGGGTGAGGGGAGATGAGGAGTGGTGTCCCAGCCTAACCACCTGTGGTCGTCCGGTCAGGAAGCTGTGGACCCACCTGCATAGTGAAGGATTCACTCTTAGGTCATACAGCTTTGACACTAGTCTGGAGGGGACTATGGTATTAAATGCTGAGCTGTAATCAACAAACAGCACTCTCACATAGTTCCCCTTACCAGTGTCCACATGGGAGAGGGTCTTGTGGAGGAGGAGGGCTATGGCGTCGTCCGTGGATCTGTTTGGCCTGTAAGCAAACTGTAGTGGGTCCAGGGTGGAGGGCAGTGTGGAGGTGATGAAAGTCTTTATCAGTCTCTCAAAACATTTCATCACCACATGTGAGGGCTATGGGCCTGTAGTCAGTGGGACTTCTGGGGTCTGGTTTCTTAGGGACCGGGACTATCACAGACTTTTTAAAGCAGGTGGGGATCACACACAGTTTCAGGGAGAGGTTGAATATCTGTGTAAACAGAGGCGCCAGCTGATCAGCACAGGCTTTGAGGACACGTCCGCTGATGCCGTCTGGTCCAGCCGCTTTCCTGGTGTTTACACTTTTAAACACCTTCCTCACGTCACGTTCCGTCACGGTGAATGTCTCCTCCTCTCCAGCTGGGAGCGCAACGGGTGGTCGGTCTCCCGACTCGAAGCGTGCGAAGATATTCAGTTCGTTAGCCAGAGAAGCATCGGCACTCACCGGATGTGTGTGTGTTGCTTTATAGTCTGTGATGGCACGAAGTCCCTGCCAGAGTCCCCTGGAGTCAGACTGTTCCATCTGATGCTCCAGTCTACGTCCGTAGCGTTGTTTGGCCTCCTTCACCGTCCTCCGGACGTTGTATGAAGCAGCCTTGTATTCCTCCATGTTCCCAGTGGCGAGGCCGGAGTTATAGGCAGCTGTGTGGGAGCGCAGAACATCGCGGATAGATTTGTCCACCCACGGCTTCTGCTTTGGAAAGGCTCGGATGATCCTCTTAGGCGTTGTATCTTCCACGAGCTTTCCAATAAATCCCATAACAGCTTCCGTAAACTCCTCGATGTCTCCGCCCGCGCTGCTGCGGAACATGTCCCAGTCGGCTGATTCCAACGCACCCTGTAGAGCGGCCTCTGATTGGTCAGTCCACCGCGTTACTTCTCTCACCACAGGTAGCTCCTGCTTGAGCTTCTGTTTATATTTTGGCATGAGAAGAACAGCGGTGTGGTCTGACTTCCCAAAGGGGGGAAGGGGCTTGGCTTTGTAGCCCTCCTTGAAGGGAGAGTAGCAGTGGTCTAAAGTCCTCTCTCCTCTGGTGGGGCAGTTGATGTGTTGGGTAAACTCCGGCATCACCTTTGTCATGTTGGCACTATTAAAGTCTCCGGCTACGATGAGAGCCGCTTCACGCTGACTAGCCTGAAGGGTGGAGATAGCCTCATGTAGCTCAGATAGTGCAGCATTCGTGTCCACCTGGGGTGGAATATAGACGGCGCTGATGATAACCGAAGTAAACTCACGGGGCAGGTAATGGGGACGACACTTAAGCGTCAGGAGCTCCAGGTTAGGCGAACAGGACTGCTTCAGTGTGACGATGTTCTTACTATCACACCATTTATTATTGATCATGAAGCACACCCCTCCGCCTCTCTTTTTCCCCGACTCACTCGTTCTGTTCGTGCGATGAAAGGATAGGAACTCCGCTGGTTGTACGGCGTGATCCGGTATGAGAGGAGACAGCCATGTCTCGGTGAGACAAATAATGTTGCAGTCCCGTATGTCCCTCTGGTACTTTAGCTGGACTCTGAGCTCGTCCAGCTTGTTCTCCAGTGACTGGACATTTGCCAGTAAGATGCTAGGCAGTGGCGTGTGGTGTGCTCTACGCCGGCTCTTTTCCCCCCGAGGCCTACTCCGTGACCTGGGCCCCCCGCGTCCTCCTTTGTTTGTGTCGGCCCTCTGGCGCAAGATGTCTTGAGGCCAAACCGGGTCAACATAAACTGGTCTTAGAATACAGTTTGAGTACTGTAATCCAAGGTTAAGCAGTGTCTCCCTGTCATAAGTGGTATGCCAGAGTGCAAGAGAGCTTAGAAAGTTAAAAATAAGGGAAAAAAGTACTATGTACAAAAAAAGTGGAGGAGCAGGTACGACAGCTGCTGACAATAGCGGCGCCAGTCCTACACACCCACAACCCAGTCTTTACTACAGGGGCTTCAGCCCTGTTACGTCCCTAGGAACGTGAGACAACTGGTGATCATTGCCGACAGCTGGGGCTCGTTCAGCCTGAAAAGGCTGGGCCCTGATGTCTCCTCAGACTGGCTAGTTCAGATGTCCATCAATCTCCTTCCTGCTGATACAACCTCTACAACCTGCCAATCACCTTGCAGCTCAGAGAAGTCCATGAAATAAAGGACAGCTGCAGGGATCATTCTGGAGGGAGAGGCCGCGCCATGCGGTTGCTTCCCCTCACATTCGGAGGGAGAGGCAGGACTGTGTGGCCTGTCTCTCCTCACATTCGGAGGGAGAGGCAGGACTGTGTGGCCTGTCTCTCCTCACATTTGGAGGGAGAGGCTGGGCTGTGTGTGCTGCCTCCCCTCACCTTTGGAGGGTGCTGTTTCCCCTCACCTCAGACCATCTGGGCAGACATATGGTGGTGTTGCTGGTTGTGTGCCAGCTGTGCTAATAGGTAGCCTTTTGTTTGTGGTACTATTTGAGCGTATGTAGCAGGTAGGGATGGTGAAACTGAGGCCTCATGAATCATCGAGCCAACTTTGACCCAAATGCTTGAAAATGGCTTAGTGTTCTGAATCATTTGACCAAACCAAAGAGCTCTATCTGCTGGCTGTGGGAGTCTGATGTATCAGAAGGACAACGTTGACACCTCACATCTGTCATCGCTATCTCAACTTCTCAACAACGTGTTCAATAAACAATACGTAATCTACCATCCGAGTGAATATTTATTTTCTGTTGTTCATATAAATAACGAGTATTAGGTAACATTTGTTTAGGTAACAGAATTGTGGTGTAACTTAAGTAAACCAATCTGTAATGATAGTAGTTACTCAGTGGGAAGACTTGAGGGAAGGAGTGTTTGTGCAACGGGTATAGTGACTGTGTTATTTTATACAGTTGTAATAAAATTGTTTACTGTTTTATGTGTCTTATTATTTATAATAGATATTGCAAATGCGTGTTATCATCTACCTCATGAGTTGTTTTCTTTTGTATAGCTGATCGTTGTTAAATGTGGCACAACAGTTTATAGCACACTGCACATTTATGTACATAGATTATTTACTCAGTTTTTTTTTTTATCGTCTATCTAGTTTTTTTTTTTTTATTTTTTATTTTATAATTTATGGCATTCAGGGTGGACGGCAAAGTAAGTTTTTCATTGTTCAGGGAAACTTGTGTCCTTACTGTGCAAATGACAAAGACACTTTGAATCTTGAACAGTATTATGAGAAAAAAAACTTTGGTAACTTTGTGATGTGTCATAGATTTTTATTTAAAAACGTATTTTCTGTCAGGCTTCAGTCTGCTCCTATTCTGACACACTAACTCTCCAGCTTTGGAGAGGTTGCACCTGAAAGAAACACAAGAACAAAATTGTAATTAACCAAGTTTAAAATCGTTAAATTCTCTGCTGATGGTGATCAGAAACCAGCTTGGTGTCTAAGGTCCTGCAGCTGGTGGTTTTCCTCTGCAGCTGCAGACTGAGACGTTTCCTCTGATGCTTCTGGTTGAAGTTTATGATTAACTTTAAAGTCTGCTCTTTGCAAGGCTATTTAAAAAACATTTATATAAAGAAAGGGGAATTAAGTTTACCCGTTATGTTGAAGGCACCGCCCGCTCCGTCCTTCTCTCATACTCCGAGCTTCTTAAGCAGTTACTCTGGCAACGGCGTCTTGCGCAGACGTTTGTTTCCCCAAATCTCTAAAAGCTAAATGTGATTCAATATAAGCTCGTGCTGATGTGATGCTTTTCCTAAATTTGTTTTCAAAATGCAATGTCGCACAATCGCTACAGAATCTCCTCTCAAAAACTCGCGATCTCCTCAGCGTTTGGAATCTAAGAGATTGACAAGCCCGGTCCCTTCAAAGATCCCGCTTGCTGCTCAATACGCGCTGATGACGTAACGAGGCCTCGTTTGGTCTATCACGTGACTTTTGGCATGCTGAATCAATGCTCAGAGACAATGCTCACAACACTTCCGTGTCACATGCTCGACACGTGATCGAGCAGACGGCTCGAGCACAACATCCCTAGTAGCTGGATGACTCCTGCCGTATTGTTGTCCCTAGTCGGGGACGGTAAAATAGTCATCGAAGGTTTGGCTTACCTATGTGTTTTCCCTGTGGGGAACATTTAAGGCGCAGGCTGGGTTTTGAGCAGTGCTACCCATTGGTGTGTGTTCTGTCCTATTTTCACTTTGAGTTAAAGTTTGGGTTTTGTGTTGGGCTAGGTTTAGGTTATGTGTTCTGAATTGCTCACACTTAGTTTTATGGGACTGCTGCTTTTTGCTAGTAGGTTATCTCACCAAGTTAAGGGCACCCTTTTGTTTGTATATGTTTGGTATGGTTTACTGGGCGGGCTTTATGTATATTTTCAGGTTTAATATGCGTTTATTTCTTTAAGCAGTCCCGCTAACCCCAACACTCGGATTTCAGTTAACTTCCTGTTTTACCCCTTTGTTTTATTCCCTCCACAATAAAATGATGTTTTCCACCTTCACAACTGCCTGGGACGGTCCTTTATGTTACGTCCCTCTCATACCCCTATATTGGGTCGTAACAGCCCCCACAATGGGCTAGAAACGCCTCTGGTGTACTCGCCATAGACTTTGCTGTAATGAAAGGAGCTTTAAAACTTAAATGCTTAAATTCCTTTACTAGACACAGAGATTCCTTCTGGTTCTGCATTCCCAGGGCAGTTTTCCAAAAAATGGGAGGTACTGACTTTGTACTACGATGTGACGATGATGTACGCAAACTACCTGCAAATGATCAGATTTCCACCAGCAAGTTGTCCTCTACTGGAAGTTATTGTTCTGCCATCATGTTACAACACACAATACACCCCTTTGGAACAACCGATGCATCCTATGGAATAGAAAATCAATGTTCTTAAGAACTCGGATGGAAAGGGAATCTGGTCTATCACCCACCTAATGGACGATACAGGTGAACTATTAAATGATCCAGATTCCTGTAATTAACTGAAATTTCACTGCACAATTCAAGAGTATAATAAAGTTAAAAGCAGTTCCCATTACTGTGAGAAGAGTGATCCAACAAACCAGGGAGCGTTCTGATATTCCAGTAGAACTGAAGCCGCTCTGGATCAGCGGCGACACTTGAACAGTTTGACTTCAATAACAGATTCTTTGGAAACGGCTTAACAGCCACTATTACCCTTTCCACTTAAAAAGAAAGGACATTCTTAAGGACGATGATACAGAAACATCAGGAAAAGAAGGAAAAGATATTTGTCTCATCCACTTCTACCTACAACTAAAGAAGTGTCTTTAAAATCCTAAATGGAATATTCCCATCACACAACTTCCTACATGAGAAATTTAACTTGGAGAACAACTCGTGGATTCTGTGAGACAGAAATGGAAACAACAGAATTTATTTTTCTACTGCAAACAAGCGTATGAATCTCGGACGTCTTTCGAAGTGGCTTCACTCAGAAAATATCTCAGCGCCCCTCTGAATATGTGCTGAGTCACTGCTGGAACATTAAAGGAGAAGAACTTGGAATTTCTTGGGAATAACTTGATCTGCTGGCCAAACATTTTATTCATAGATGTAAATCTGCCAGAACTAAACCCACTTTAATGGTTGGAAGAATGAAGTGAAAATCTTCTCAGAATGTCTTTGTAGAAAATGAAAAGAAGCCAAAGACTTTTTTCCTGGATGGACTTGTTCATGTTACTAGGCTGAGACCCACCTGCTGTTTGTTCTTAATCCCCTTTCTGTTCTCCTTTATGTTATTCCTCTGAGTTCAAGAGCCGCCTTAACACATAGAACACGGATAACATGGATATAGTGGCTTTTCCCACATGTTTGTAGACATGTTGTAAAGCAATAAAGCTTTATTAAAAGCAGCTTGTTTTCTGGTTCCAGACAGTAAAGCATGTTGGAAAGAAGGTGAGAACGATGTTCTGTGCAGAACAACTCATGAAATGAACATAGAAGGAAGAACATCGTTACTTAGTTTGAACCAAAGAAAAAAATGATGCACTTTTGTCCATCTTTATATTTTAGGAGGAAAATTCCACATCCATAAAAGTACATTTCACAATCCAACAGCAGCATTTAAGCTGTTTCTGATTGAAGCTGATTTTTACTTTAAGTCTCTAAAACTGATTTCTAATCAGAAATGCAGATCAATAATTAATATTCATTCAGAGCTTTTCAGCCAATTAACTCTCACAAATACTATTATTATATATAGAATATTATGAAGTCTGTCACGATAGTTTTTCTTTCATTTCTATTTCTATTTGTTTACTTTCTATACTTTATTTTATTTTCTACTTTATTTTTCCTCTTCGTTCCGTTTCTTTCTTCATGTGCATCTTGTACAAACTGGACTGGATTTACTTTCACTGTCTGTTTATTGTTTGTCAGGTTTGAATAAAGCATAAAAACAATGAAGACACAAAGCCAATAATGTGAGACAGGTCCAGTTTCTCTGAACATCTGATGACGTTCATCTTTAGTTTCACAGCAGTTCTCTCAGAGTTTCTGTCATACGTGTTGTTTTCTGCAGCCTGTCAGGATGTCTGATCACAGAGGAAGGCTGTGCTTCTCTGGCCTCAGCTCTGACCTCCAACCCCTCCCATCTGAGAGAGCTGGACCTGAGATACAACCATCCAGGAGACTCAGGAGTGAAGCTGCTGATGGCTGCACTGAAGGATCCACACAGACTCAGGTATGGAGAGGCTGCTGCAGCCACACAATGTCTGATAGAGGAGGAAGATCTGCAGACATTTTCTCTGTCCTTCACTCAGTCCTGCTTCATGCTGGATATGAGTGTTATATGAACCATCACACATGTAGGAGCCTTTTTCCTTTGCTCACAGCAGATATGTGAGTAGGAGAGTCTCCAAGGAGAACATCTGCAGGAACAACAGTGATAACTGTCTGTTGCTCAGAGTTTCTTCAGTCTGGAAACATCTCTGCAGGTTAAAGGGACATTCTGTCATAGAAACATCTTTTCTGTCCTCTGACCCTGGATCAGACACAGAGATGCTCCAGGAAATGTTAGCTTAGCTTAGCTTAGCACAGATATTTATAAAAGCGTGTGACCAGTCATGTTCTTGTAAAGTTCTCTTTAGAAATCAGTCATTTAGCTTCATGTGCAGGAAAAGAAGCACTTTAACATTTCCCAGCTGAGTCACAACAAAGAATCTGAGCCAATCTGCTCTGCAGAGGAGATTATTGTCAGAAGCTGATCAATAAGACTTCAGGGCAGAGAGAAGATGCAGCTCTTGGTTAGAACAGGAGTTTCTGCAGAGTTCTTCATCTGTGAAGAGATGAAAAGGAGAAGATGGTTGAAAGAAGAAACTGGGACTTCCACAAAGCAGTTTTCTTGGTGTGGGTGTGGACCAATCAGCTTCCTGATTCTGCTCCTTCTAGTCTGGAGATGCTCCAATCAGGTGGACGTGTCCAGATGTTGGACTGTTTCTTTCTCAGTGTAGAACAAAGTGTGTATGAGAGCCATGTAATGTCCATGTTAGCATGCTCTGACCCCCTCCTCCTTTCAGGGTGGAGCCTGCTGGAGAACCATGGTTGAGACCAGGAGGTCTGAGGAAGTGTAAGTGTGTTTTTCATTGGATTCATCACATTCAACCATCTTCACACTGTCCCATCAATCATTCATCAGTCAGCATCAAAGTGTCAATAGATCAATAACTGCAGCTGGATTGTGTTTGTTCTCTCCATCAGATTCCTGTCCACTCACCATCCACATGAACACAGTGAGCAGAAACATCAAACTGTCTGACAACAACAGGAAGGTGACATTTGTGAAGGACTTTCAGTCATATCCTGATCATCCAGACAGATTTAACTGGTCTCCTCAGCTGCTGTGTAAAAATGTTCTGACTGGTCGCTGCTACTGGGAGGTCGAGTGGAGAGGAGGCGTTTTTATATCAGTGAGTTACAGAGAAATCAGAAGGAGAGGAGACAGCATAGACTGTTGGTTTGGATTCAATGATCAGTCCTGGTTTCTGAGATGCTCTGATGATGAAGGTTACTCTGTCTGGCACAATTACATAGAAACACCCTCCTCCTCCTCCTCCTCCTCCTCCTCCTCCTCCTCCTCCTCCTCCTCCTCCTCCTCCTCCTCCTCCTCCTCCTCCTCCTCCTCCTCCTCCTCCTCCTCCTCTGTCTCTAACAGAGTAGCAGTGTATGTGGACTGTCCTGCTGGCTCTCTGTCCTTCTACAGAGTCTCCTCTGACTCACTGATCCACCTCCACACCTTCATCACCACATTCACTCATCCTCTCTATGCTGGATTTGGGTTCAGGTCTGGTTCCTGGTCTGGTACCTGGGTGTCTCTGTGTTGAGTGTAAAGAATGTGATGGTAGCAGAGAAACTCTGACTGGTGAACAGATAGTTCAGTCTGTACATGTCTGTCTCTTTCACTCAGAAACATCTTTTCAGATTCATGGATTCAATCAGTTTGTGTGTGAAACTCTTCTAAATGATTCCTTGGAAACTTCTTCCTCTTCCAGTCCTTTAAAGATGGAAGCTGTGCTTCTTCCAGGATCCACATGTTGTTTCCAGTCAAAGCTTCACACTGAATATCAGGATGTTGTGTTCACTTCATGTCAGCTGCAGTTAGTCCCACTTCATGATGCTGGAAATGAAAATCCTCCCAGTGTTTCACTCTTAGTTGTTTGCTTCATTCTGTCTT
>NW_024580639.1:0-13815 GCF_017639745.1 Melanotaenia boesemani
CCTCAAGAAGACGCTGAAAGAACATTCTTAAGATCTTATTAACTGAATCTGGGAAACCCGGCCAATGTCAGTATAGTCTTGATAAAGTATGTGCAAGTGGCTGATGGATGACCTGAGCAGATTAACCTCACCCACAAGATGTCAGCTGGGACTGGCACAGACAGTATGGACCAGACAAATCACAAATGGTGAACAAGTTATTAGTAAATACGCTCAAGTACAGCAAGATGTGATTGATGATATATAGGAACCAGTTGCTGTGATTTGTTATAATACATGTTATTTAAATACAGACTTGATAATCAGAATGGAGAAGCAGAGCAGCATGGACAGGAGGAAGTTACACTATATCACTATGGTTTTGGAGGTGGATAAACCATCTGTGCAGTGTAGATTCATTAAAAGTGATGCAGCTTAAAGTTAGTCGCCGTACCTTTTTTTTTTTCTTTTTACATAGTCAATACAGCAGATTATGACTATGTATCTATTCAATAAACAATAATTTAATCAGAGAGCACCACTAGATAACAATACACTGTCATTTAGCAGACACTTTTATCCAAAGCGACTTAGAATTCAGTTTTACCAGCGGTGCATCACTGGAGGCATGGAGGGTAAGCCGTCCTGCCCAAGGACACGACAGGTAACGGAGGTGGGAGCAGGATTCGAACCACCACCCTTCACATTTCTGAATGACCTGCCCTACGACCTGAGCCACAGCCACTGACGTAGTCATACTGTTAGCAGAGAAGCTACAAGAGCCAGACTGGATAGACAGAAATAACCAACTAACTACATCTATTTGCACGTGGCTGTTAGAACTTGTACAGGTGACAAGAAAGGAGAACATGGAGAGAGGAGAAAAGCAACATGGATATTGCAAACGCAGCTGATGTCAATAAAGCATGTGTAATGTGGATTCAACAATAAAGTAAAGACAACTGAAGGTACCATTACTGCACAAATTTTATGCTCAGTGGTACAACTGGTGGTTCTATTAGCAGGAAGCCACAGTGTTTAATATATCTGCTTAAGTAAATAACCTAAATACTTATAAATATGGCCTGCACCGTGGTGTGGTTGTTAGCACCAAAGCCTCACAGTAAGAAGGTTGCTAGTTCGAGCCCCGGGTTTGAACAGTTCCAACAACGGCCTTCCTGGGTTCTCCGGCTTGCTCCCACAATCTAAAGACATGCATGTTAGGTTAATCGGTCACTCTAAACCAGGGATCTTCAATCCTGGTCTTCCAGGGCCAGAATTCTGCAGGTTTTTGTAGTGTCCCTGCTGCAACATACATGACTCAGACTAAAACAAGCTCTGCACAAATCTGCTAATTGATGTGAGTCAGGTGTGTTGCGGCAGGGACACCAGGAAAACCTGCAGGGACACCAGTCCTCGAGGACCAGGATTGAAGATCCCTGCTCTAAACAGTCCCTAGGAGTGAAAGTGTGTGTGAATGGTTGTCTGCCTCTCTGTGTCGGCCCTGCGACAGACTGGCGACCTGTCCAGGGTGTAGCATGCCTCTTGCCTGATAATAGCTGGGCTAGGCTCCAGCAACCCCCGTGACCCTGAATTGGACAAGTGGTACTGAAAATGGATGAGATGAAAATACATGATACTTAAATTTGAATATTGCTAATTTATGACTTAGAACTGTAATGAGATGTGGTTTATTTAACCAACAGATGCATTAAAACATGAAAATGCATACACTGTTCCAACATGTCAGAGTCGAATGCACAAATTCTCTCTAGCTTTAACAGCAACTCATTCAATGAAGAGTTTAACATAAAATCATAATCTGAATGAAATACGAACTTTGAGCATTTTAATTTGCTACTAATTTAGCTTAGACTCTGACTAACAATAAAGTGCTTTGAGAACTCAGCAGCAGCTTATTTCTTTCTTTTGTCAGCATCGATTCTGTTCTTCACATAGAATTTTACTGCTGTCCAGCTCCTTCCCTGCAGAGCCTGTGGAGACGCCTTGATACATTTTTCACACTCATCTTTTCCAGGGACTTTCCTAGACCTTATAAAGGCATTCAGCGTCTTCTCCACCGCCGTGACCTCCTCCTCTGACCACTTTCTTCTCTGTGAAGAACCTGGATAAAATACAATAGCTTAATGTTCTTGAACACTGAACTCAAAATAAACATCATTCAGAGCAGGTTCCTGTTTTAATATTGGTGCAAATGATTTCTTGATAGTCCACAGAGTGCTAAAAAGAAGAGGCAGATTAAAAAGATACAGAAAATAAAATAAGTACAAGTATTACAGAATAAAAATAGAACAGGCGTCCCTGCAGAGCCTGAAGACAGAATAATAAAGACAGTTTACGGGGACATGGATAAGAGGTTGCTATTGGAACAAAATAAACCTTGAAGATGGTCTGATATTATGCACAGGATGCGTGTTTTGTACCCCAATGCCAGCAGCTGCAGAGACCATCAGCTGCGGCCTGGAGAGAAGGAACGCGCAGGAGTTGATCTAATTAAAGAATATGACATCACCAAAGAAAGAGGAAACTAAAAATAGACATAATTAATGTCATCTTTAAATACCATTATGCTGCAGTAGCCACAATGTTCTGATCAATCCTGTAGAATAAATCTGTGTTGAATAGTGTTGATTGTTATCCAATTAAATAATGAAAACTTAAAGCATTGCCCGCTTTCCTCTTGAGAAATTATTTTGACCCAGCTCGGCATGTCTGCAGTCCTGCAGGCAGCACTCTTTCAGCCATGTGTGCGTAAAGCTGCTAGCTGACACCTACTTTTCAGACGTGCTAAAACAGACACAAAATACTAACGCAACCCACTGCACGGTTGATAAATAACAATGTGTGCACAAAACTGAGTTGTTCTCCCAACATTTTGCACATTCTGGCAGAAACGCCCATATTGCATATTCATCAGCGCCAGACTCGCAGGATCTACTACTATTCTAATCTACTATTCGACGACAAAGAGTAAATAATTTAGTAGTACTTTGTGAACCTAAAATGCTTGCCAGGAGGTTTACTTGACGAAACCCTGAGTCTGAAAGAGCCGTCTGTCATTTACTTTTCAGGTGAAGTGGAGATAATTCACATAGTTTTACATCCAGAAGAAAATTTTGATAAACAGAATTTCATCTCAGAGTTCCGAGTTAGGCTCAGAGTTTGTTGAACCTCCTTTCTGAAACACCCCTCAGCTCTTACTGATCCAGGAGAAAAGTTGCCATTTCCCTGTTTTGATGATGTTAAAAATGATTACGTGGGTCCATCTAAAGGAGCTTCACCTAAATTTACTTGAGTTTTTACTCTTCTCAGGTCCCTCCTCCTCTGAGATGGATAACAATATCTCCTGGTTTTTGAAGCAGCTGAATGATTTGCCAACTCCACTATTTTTCACAGTACCAGCGAAGCTGTGCCCAACATACTATTGCAACACAGAGATCATATGTGGCAATCAGCAATAGTGACCTGTATTGGATTATAAATTTAAACACAAGTGTTGTCAAATCCATTAAGATTTCAAATTTTTTTCAGGCTAAATATAATTTTTTAAAGGAGAAGTTTGGTATTGTTCAACCTGGACCTATTTTCTAGCATGAAATACGATCAATTACCCACCCAGACAGTTTTGGTGTAACTCGAACTCCTTCGGGAGATATTTAGATCCACTCTGATCAGCATACATCCAATATAATGGGAGTGAACAGGGCCAGCTCACGCTGCCTCTAAATACGGCAATTTCTGCCACAAAACTCCTTCATTTCACCAATGTGTTGTTATGAATCGCTGGTCCGATCTCTCTGTGAACGTGATGTAGCTTGGAGTTGTATTTTTGTGGGGATCCGTTGTTATTTACAGCCATTAACTGTGATTAAGGACTTCAATGACGTCACTTCCAGGCTGCATCACAGCGCCTGTAATGGCTGTAAATAACGATGGATCGCTACAAAAATGCAACTCCAAGCCGCATGGCGCTCACAGAGAGATCAGACCAGTGATTCATAACAACATATTGGTGAAATTAAGGAGTTTTGTGGCAGAAATTGCCGTATTTATAGGCAACGCGAGCTGGCCTGTAACCATTTCACATGAACGCGCTAGACGTCACATCCGCAGAAAAAGCATGGGAGCTTCCGACCCGAGGTAGCGTCAGGAAAATAAGATACAGGCTTATAGATGCACAGGCGCTGAACTGCTGAGGTGTCAGCCTGCTCATCAAACCATGTTTTAATTGTTAAGGGTCAAATAAAAAGGCTATTGTAAAGATATTTTTCAGTAAAAACTTTTACATGCATGACATGACATTTAGATTTTCTTGAGCTCAGCAATATTTTTGTCTCCTCTACTAATATTTCAACCTCAATTGGATTGAAATTCATTTTGAGTTTGCGGTTTCCTTGCTCTCTGAATACTTCCATGACAGAACAAACAGCGTCGCTAAATCCTCATTTAAACACTGCTGTTAGCGCACGCAAATGATAACCGGTGCAATCTTAAAACATAACGGAAGCAAAACTGCACACCAAATGTCATAGATAAGCCCCTATGAGGATGCCTGGCGCAGTTTATGTCGGAGCCCTTATACGACGCGTCAACAGTGACATTTTTGCATTGATGAATCTTTATAGTCAACGTCGTTGAAGAATCATGGCAGCCCTAATGTAGTTGTCAACTTACTCGACACACTGGAGGATGAAGGTCTGGAAGGTGACTGTGTGGATCTTGAAGGTGACTGAGTGGATCTTGAAGGTGTGGAGGATGATGGTCTTGAAGATGACTGAGTGGATCTTGAAGGTGTGGAGGATGATGGTCTTGAAGATGACTGAGTGGATCTTGAAGGTGTGGAGGATGATGGTCTTGAAGGGGATGATCTGGAGGGCGAAGAAAACTCTGTAGACGCAGCCATTTGGTCATTGTCCTCATCCAATTCTGATTGGTCACTCTCCTGAGCTATTACTTCTGGGGACCACAGTAACCACATGGACAAAATAATTCAGTATACATTCATCAGGACCTGACGACAGCATCCCACAAGAGAGCCAAACACCTTCACGCCGAAAAGGAATGTGAATATGATAAATCAAGACAAAAAAATGAATACAGTTACCAGAGGTTGTCTTACCTTGTGGATCAATGGAGATTTCGTCCAGAGTTTGTCCCTGGAATTCCGCCATTTTCCCTCTTTCCATGGCCAACAGCATTTTACTGACCTTAGCCAGCTGTAACGTTCCCTCTGGCAGCCGGTAGTACTGGCGGTGAACTCTAATATCATGGCCTAAGAAATCAGCTAGGTTGTCCATTTCATTGTCCTTAAGATTTAAAAGCTGGGACATCGTGGCCATGTGTTTCCTCAATTTAGTTGACGACAGTGCCTCTGGGTTACTGGCCCCACAGGATTGAGCTATCTGTCGAATAACATCCGACCCTCGGAAGTGTGTCGGTGCCTGTGGCCTTGCAAACATGAACTGATTGCTGTCTGGGACTTCACAGTCGTTACGAGTATTTACAAGGAGCTTCATCGATGTTTGCATTTCTGGGGTGAGAAGAAGTGGAACTTTACGTCCTCGCTTCCCTCTCATCTCTATCCTTTGAAAATGTTGACACAGTTTCTTCTCAACGTCAGTCAGTGCCAGCTCCACATCAGGATGACTCCAGGTCTGTCTTGCGGTGAAACAACTGAGGGGCATCTTAGAGACCTCCCCCTCTCTTCTGCGGTTAAAAATGATTAACTCACAGAGTGTAAGTTTTGCAAGTTCTGACCAGTTTTTCTTGTTTTTTTGAAGTTCAAGTTTGTGTTGCAAGTCCTTTCTCTGTTTATCAATGAATTGATGGATTTTTTTCACATCCTCAGTGAAAGGCAGGAGCTGTGGACTGTTCCATTTCGCTTCAGTGAGCGTCCTGAGGGCTTGTGATGAAATGCATTCATTCCATTTTGTGTTGCTAATCTGTCTGAACACCTTTGCATTGTGAATGGCCTCCTCATTCCCTGACATCATGCCTTCACATTCAAAGATATTGGCCAACTTTTTAAGACTGTGACCCAACTTCAACGCCAAGGATGGTGTTTTGTAAGTCCCAGTTTCCTCGTCAAATCCAGCTACCCGCTTTACAGCATCAGTCACATGAAGAAAATTGGCTGGTATAAAGAAATCTGACATTTCTTTCAAATGCTGGCTCTGCTGTCCCTGTAGGAGCAAGCGACCCATCTCACGCATTTTTTGTCTGATATATTCATGCTTTGTCACATCATGACCATGTTTGTTGAAAAGGTGTTCACCCAACTTCAATATCAGTTTTTCTTTGCGGACAGCACGTGTTACGTCATCTTCATTCATGGACAGAACCAATTTCCAGAGCCGCTCACTGACACTCTGTGGAACAGGCTGAGCGTGAGCACAGAGGGTTTGGACCCTAGACTTTCCTCTTTTGTACTCCTCAGCCTTCATCTTTAGGTGGCATATCTTCATGTGCCGCCACAGCGATGATCTTTTAAGATAAGCCTCACAGTTTATACAGTGCATGTAATCGGAAGGCTTTACAGGCTCTTTTGCTTGCTGACGAGGTATCACAATGCCTTTTCCACTTTCGAGCACATCATTATTGTGCATGCGGTTCCCCTTATTCCTTAAGAGACCCAACTGAATCCTTCGCTCTTTAGAGCCTTTTGGAAACGCAACTGCTCTAGCCACATCTGGCTTATCTTTATGTTTAGACTCTAAATGACGAGCCATTTTATGGTAAGGTTTTGAACAAAATGGGCAATAAAACGTTTTATTGTACAATCTGCTGCCATCATGTTTTTTTTTAAATGTCATGACCTTCACAGAACTGTCAGAAGACGATCCACTCTCTTTTGATTTCTGAGGATGCCTTTTCTTGCGTGGTCCAGTGAGTTCCTCATCATGTTCTAACAATCTTTTCTGGGCTTTTTTCTTCTTCTTTTTTTGTTGTTTCTTGTCAGCTTTATCATTACTGTCCTTTTCTCCAGAATCATCTGCTGAAGACAGTCTATTCTCCTTTGATTTCTGAGGATGCGTTTTCTTGTATGGTACTGTGAATTCCTCAGCATGTTTCAATGATCTTTTCTGGGCTTTTTTCTTTGTCTTTTTTGGTTGTTTCTTGTCAGCTGCATCATCACTGTCCTTTTCTCCAGAATCATCTGCTGAAGACAGTCCACTCTCGTTTGGAGACATGAGATGCATTTTCTTGTTTAGGAAAGGTGTATTATGATCTGAATGTTTTTCTTTTTGCACTTTTCTTATCCTTTCTTGTTTGACATCCAGTGAGCTACTACTGCTGGTTGATCCGGATTCAGGGACATAGTCATCCTCACTAAATTCAAAACTTGATTCCTCTGTCACCAAACCATGACCTTCTATGTCCATCTATAAAAAGACAAGGGGTTAAAGTCAAATTTCTAAGTCCTTCTTGGTAAGTTTCTGAAATCATTCTTTTTACAGCAGATCTCATTGATAGAAAAATACCCTGACATGCTCACTGTTAACCTGAACAGGTAGTTCCTGAATAGCCATCTTAATAAAAAAATAATGCTAGTTATGAGTGGGTGTGAGCAGGTTTGTCAAAGAGTAAATCCAACAAAAAGTTGCACAATTACAGAGGTTGCCATGTTTATACTGATACATGACTGAGAGACATAAGGCCTCTACATACTCCACGAGAAGCGAGAACTTTGCTCTTTGTTCACCGGATGTGAATGAGGACACTTCTTGCTACATCGAGCTGGCTGAACTTTTTTCTCGAGGGGCTCCGAGAAGTGTTACGTGATTGGTCGGTCGTGTGAGGTGGGCGTAGATAAGGTGTGAAAGCATGAAGGGGGACGTAGTGACTTCCACATTTCTACTGATGCAGGATGAATGAACAGCTTTAATTAAAAGCTGATCAAGGTGGTGAAAAAGTACAGAAACGCTTCCAACACAGTAAAGACACGGATACTGCCGCGTGTACAGTCCTGCACTGTCACGACCAAGTTTCATGTAAAATAAAAAATAACCGGGTCAACCGGCTCAGTGCACATAGAGACAGACGAGCCCCCCCACAGTAGCCCCTGCCTCATCTCGCGCTGCTTCTCGCGGAGTATGAAATACGAAAAATAACTTTTTTCTCATTCTTGCGGCCTCGAGAACAAGAACAAATTTCTCGCTTCTTGGAGGATGGAACAGGCTTTCCTCTTGACACAGAGAGGTAGCTGCTACTTGTTGCGTGCATCAAGTCAACACATATCACAGCACCACTAAATAGTAAATAGATCTGTGTCATGGATCAGCCTCATTACCCGGTCTGGCCATTTGGGCAATATGAGAGCTGATATCCGATCTTAATATCAGACATACACATCCCTATTTAAACAATGTAGCAGGACTCACTGCTGTATCCCGCTGACGAAGTAGAACCATAGTCCTCTTCCTCTCCTCCTCTTGTCTCTCTGCCTGCGCCACCTCATAGCGCTTTTCACATGTGTTATGGTGTGATTTCAGCTTCTGTGTATAAAGCATATGCCGACTTTTTGCCTGCGAAACACCAACTCCCTGTAAAAATAAAGTTCAGTTATGTTTTCAAAATTGCTCAGTATAAGCTCTACACTTTTTCTATTTTGGCATTTAAATCTAATTTGTAAGCAACTTGTAAAGAGATGGAGCAAAGACAAAGAGCAACACATAACAGAGTATAGACTAGAAACAGCCCTGAACAGCCATGGCACCAGAGATGCAGAAAGTGAACACCATGTGTCAGTATAAATGCTGAACACCATGTGCTAATCTTTAGTTGTCTGATCACAGCACGTTAACACAGAAGCCCTCATTTGTCAAATGATCATACGGCGGAAATCTGTATGTAACCATGGAGCCGTTTCATTCCCCGGCTGGTGCAGAGGAGCGGGTCACAGAACCGCCCTGCACAGCTGGAGATATGGAGGAGACAGGAGCTGATCTGTTTCTAACAAGTAGCCTAGTCTATAACTTGCCTTAAAGTTGTACAAGTGCTCAATCAGTTCTACTTCTTAGCTTGTGTAAGCTATCTTTTCTTCATTCCCATCAGTATCAGACTTTGATCCAACTGGCCTCCACCTTTCAATGCTGCTGCACCTCAGGGTAGAAACAGGTGGTCAGTTTCATATTGGACTGCTTTTTCTTGCCCTATAAGCTAAAGAATTGTGGCACTGTTACCAGATATGAGCCTTTATCAAACCTAAAAACGGATAAAATGAACAAACAAAGCTATTCATCGAGACTGTTATTAACACCTCAGCCAGAGTCAGCAAGGCTGAGTGATCCTCTTCCGTGATGCATTTGTCTAGCTATGCCCTTTATTAAGGACCGACCAATAATCAGCATGGCAGATATCGGCCAATATTGGGCAATTTTATAATAATCAGTATCAGCTGTTTTTCCCCACCGATAGCTGATAAAATTAGTTTACGATAAAACACGCTCCTTCAGCTCTTATACAGCAGCCTCTCTCTGCCTGAAGGCAGCACTCTGGGCTGAGTAATAATGTCCCACCTACAGCCCTCACTGATTGGCTGCACAGCCCCTGACAGCCAATCAGCACTGATGCTTCTAGATGCAGCAGCTCAGCTGGGGACTGGGGAGAGGAGCGCTGTTTAGTGAAAGTAATGAGACAGAAAATATAGAAGTTGCAATAAACTCCCTCTTACCTGGAGTTTTACAGACACTACAAACTTATTCTGACACGCATGGCGAGAGGCCACACCTGGACCTACCTGCTGCACGGAACATGTAGCGCGACACGGTTTTAAACTTAAAATCAGACCACGGGGAAAAGTTCATCTTCATCCCGTAAACATTATCCGGAGCTCCTTTATTTGATAAAAATCAGAGCTAGCAACATGGTACAGCATGTAGCCACAGATGAACCTGCAGACTTTCAAAAGCAGTCGGCTTTCACTCTGATTCATGTGGTTATCTAACAGTTTACATGTTAACAGCCTGCTAAAAACACCGCTCATCCTGCAGCTCCGTGTCTGTTCCAACTGTGTGTGGAGATCTCTGCACTACAGTAGGTCTGAGATATCACTGTTTTCTGTAGGTTTTTATTGAACACTTTACTGTTATATAAAACATAACAGATCATTTACTTGCAGCTCTGTCTGTGTGACAATCTACAAACCCAAGACCTACATTTAAAGAGTATAGAATATCAGTTACATGTACCTGGGATTAAAGTAAAAAGTAGTCATCTTGCTGAAAATGTTAAACTTGGCTAATAAATTAATGCAATTACAAATCATTTAAATTAATAAAAATAAGTCTGGTAACCAGTGGGGGTATAATTCTTATTTATAAACTGATAGTACTATTTGATCTTAATATATGAAAAACAACTGGCTACTAAAGCATTTAATAAATGAAGTAAACCAAAGTTCCTGTTCCCACCACTCCCTGTTTGCACCTAATCAGAATGGATATACCTGACCGAGAACAAAAAACACCATTAACTGTTATTCTTAAATCATAAGAATAAACTAATCAGATTTTTTGTTAATCTCCAACAGTGTAAGTTCTTTATATCAAATATTTTTACAGTGTACAAAACAAACTACCAGTTTACTAGATTAAATCTGATCCTGTGTGTTTTTCTCAATTTTGGACACCTAAATTATTATTTTTTTGCTGCATATGAATATCTGTTCTAAATATCGGTTATGGGTTCCCTTACTTCCTACTAATCTTTATCGGTATCAGCCCTTAAATAAGAATATCAGTCGATCCCTACCCTTTATACTCAGGTTTTTAGGCCATCAAACAGCACCTCTTTATTCTTTCACACCTTACAAATGAGGATTTCAATCATGATCTCAAAAAAGTTTCTCTTGGCATAATCTGTCCTCTCCATGGTTGAACATCGCTGAGCAAAGCCTCTAAACGATGCACTTTTTTTTTTTTGTGATCAAATTTTTATTGGAATTTGAAAGAAAATCATCGTCATTCAACAGCACAGCAAAATATATATATGTGAACAAGAATAATAATTATTGTGAATACTAACATATTAGAAATAATAATAATAATAATAATAATAAATAAAAGAGGGGGGGCTGTATATAAACGTGTATCCTCTGCGCACACACACAGGATACACAAGCACACCAAATGATAATAGTAATGAACAATGCATATTTAAGGGTGTAACCACAGACGTTACATTTAAATAACAATGGATTTCAACGTGGGATTTACCAAGACTCAAATGTTTGTACGATGAGATTGGTCAGACATGAACACTTTATAAATTCCACGTGGATTTAATTGAAAGATTCTTTTAACGATCAGATGTGCGCTCATTTACACACTCCTTTGATAAATGAGGGCCATTTTGTCTTAAATGAAACAGATAGCATGACTCTGTTTAAACACAGACTGAGCAGATTCATAGGAGTCAAAGTCATCAAATTTTAAACTTATCAGACTCCACAGGATAAAACATAACACCAGGGGTCTCATTTATAAAGCTGCTTGCGCACAAAACAGGGCACAGCTCCACAAGTTCTTGAACCTAAGCGAGCTCCTTTGTTTCCTGTCTTTCATTATTGGACAGACTGATTATTCCAGGTGTGCCCAACCTCATTAAAGGGCCAGACACACCTGGATTAATCAGTTCCTCCAGTAATGAAAGACAGGAAACAAAGGAGCTGCCTTAAGTTCAGGAAGTAGTGGAGCTGTGCATAGAACCTATTACTAAGTAAACAAAGGCTGCAGAGACAACTGGTGTGTAATGGATGCATTGGTAAAGATAGAGATGATTCCAACAGCATCAGGATCAGGATGGAGCGTTCTTAGAGACAGTGAAGAGTATGGCTCGTGATAAAGACTGGCATACGTACCAATTTAGATTCTGATATAGAGCAAGCTTCCCCAAACTGGAGATTCCTAGACAATTTCAGGCAGGCGCAAGGCCATTGCAAAAAATATATAAGGAATAAATTTGGGATTATTATTAGGGCTGTCAGAATAAATCTGCTAATGCAGGGAGATTTATCTATGAAATTAACAGTTGAGTTTTCTCAGAAATAAATCATTACTCATGGTAAAAATGTCCCAACATGTATCTCGGTCAGCTTCTTTTTTTTTTTCACGCTGCTTTCTTACAGTTGTGCACAAAATCCTTCGAAACCACATTATCCTCCTAGTTTCTGGAAATTCAGAGTTTTCCAGCTTTACATGATGCTGCAGGATAATCTGATATTGGTATATTGGGGGTCATTGCTCCAAAAGTTTGGATACTCCTGCTTAGAGTAGTGCTCTATGATTTACATGCTGAACTGGGCCCGACCCAGCCCACAGAACCAAACAATCACCATTCATCACGCTCTGTTATCAGTCTCCAGTGGAGGTGTCTGGATGCATTGGGGGGAAATTATCAAAGCTGGTGTTCTGGTCAACGTCACACTGAGGAATGCCGTTCAGATTCAAACTTTTCTCTAGCTTCTGACACAGTCCTCTCCATCACTCACTGCTGCAGCAATGTGCATCACTTTTGTCAGATTCCTGTGACTCCACCTCACCAACAAACACCCCAACTTCATGCTCCATAAAACTGGGTTTTCTTGTAGTCTAAGTTGCCTTGATTAAATATTAAATGCCACAGATAAGCTGCTCATTCATATGGAGAAACATCCGTCAGGTGCTTTGCACTGACTATTTTTGGTAGTGCAGGGACATGAGCCAAATTCACCTGCATAAACTTCACGAAAGAGTGATTTGTAAAGGGAAAATTGGATCTGCACACACGCATTGTTTAATGAATTTGCATATTTTAAGGCGTACACAAACTTTGGGCTTTTTGGCAAACATTAACTTTTAGTAAGAATCCTACACGAAGTTTTATAAATGAGCACCCAGGAACTGATTGGTGGCCTCCCACAGGCTCAGTCTTATGTAATGCTTTTACTCATTTAAATATTACCTGTAAGACTTCAAAAAAAGATGGCATAACCTACCTCCTCCTCCTGCTCAGGGTCACTGCCAGCATCAACATCTAAAAAAAAAAAAAAAAATCAGTACAGGTTAAATCTGCTGAGGTTAACCCTCTCACTGATCAGTTGGGGTCTTTGTGTAGTAAGTGCTGTGACTTGTTCTGAGGTTGTGGGACACAGTCATCGTGATCAATGTGTTAGTTGCACCAATTCAGTTTAATGGAGTAAACAGAAACAGTGATGAGCTGCTTTGAATGGGAGAGCAGAACAATATATCAGCTACTTCAAAACATATTAGAAAACATTGACGTTGGTGACTTCTCTTTAGTACATTTATCACCTTCATATTTGTTGGACTGTTTTCTGATTTTTCCTTCACTGTCTCTCTACCTTCTGCTACATTTATTTCTTTCTAAGTTTTACTGTGAAGGACTTTTTGAATTCTGTTAAAAGTGCTACAAAACATAAACATTACTTCTCTGTTGTTGAATGCTTAACAGCTATGTTACAGCATCTGTCTGACACAAACAGCTGATTTGTGGATCACTGTAGTGTGAACCCTGAGTAAGTTTATGTGAGTACAGTAGTTAAAGGGTTCACAAACTGTAGCTCCAGAGCAAAGGAATGTTCAACCATGAGACACAGGAAAACACATGAAAAAAAAAAAAATGAACCAATATTTTTTTCTTGTTTTCTTAGCTGCCACATGTTAGTGGAGGATCCCATCCACAACAGCTCCTCACGCAGCTTATAAATTAATGGTGGTTACATTAGGATTAAATAAAACATTGTGTCAGAATGCAAACTGATTAATGATGACTTACATTTACTTAAGAGTAACAGTAAAACAGTACCCTTAGCAG
>NW_024580640.1:0-11177 GCF_017639745.1 Melanotaenia boesemani
CTGTGCAGTCCTTGTGCTTTCTGGACAGTGTGTACTACAGTGCCTTAAGGGTTATCATACAGGCTGCAAAGCTCTCATTAACCACTACAGCCTTTATGCCAGAGTTCAGTGGCCTTCCCTATGCATGCGTAGACCTTCACATGGGTATTATTTCATCTATAGTTCCCAAAGCTCGCTTTTAAATTCTCTGCCCCTGCAGCCTGGAACAGCTTATAAACTGACTTAAAACTGCAACTGATTTCACTTAGAGCTTTTAAAAATGTGCTGGGAGGCCGACTCAATAGGTTACTGTAACTGCTTTTCCAGCTAACTATGCTTTCTGTATTCTGTTGTCCTCTTAGTTTTATATTTAATATGTTTTATTCTGTATGTTTTATGTTGTTTGTTTTTGATTAGTTGTTTTACTGTCTGTAATGTAATTTTGAAACTGCTGCTGTCTTGGCCAGGGCTCCCTTACAAAGAGATTTTGTAATCTCAGTGGGAATTCCCTGTAAAATAAAGGTTAATTAAAAAATAAAATAAAATAAAAAGAATAAAGAATAAATTAAACCTTTTTTCCCCCAAGTCCCGCTGAGACATCAGATATTTTACTCTTGGGGTAAATTTTTTAGGCCTGAGTCCATCTCTACACCCAGATTTCTGGCCTGTTTGGTGGTTTTAAGTGTTTACACACGTAGATTCTTGACATTATTGCAGAAAAAGTTGTGTTAACTGTGTATAACAAAAGTTAGGTGGGACTGGTGCTACACCTGAGTAAGAGTTTTCCATTTTTAAACTCATTTTCATATTTGCAAGGCTGTTGATCAAATAACTGCCAGTATTGTGATCCTTGTATTTTTATTCTTTTTCTGTCATTGTTTCTGTTTGGAGGAATGCAAGTTGGTGAAACTTGGATGAGAAGACTAAGATGATCAGATATTAAATTTTGCTTGCAGACTACATGATGAAGGACTGCCACTGGACAAAAACACCTAAGATCCGGAGAGATCCAAGAGGATACAAGTCTCCGTATCCGCGGCACATCCGGACTGTTTCTGGGTATATACGGGAAGATTGGTGTGTAACAGATCCTATTATAGGATACCCTCCGTATACACATCTATAACAAATCCTAGTATGGGATATGCCGCGGAATCACATCTGTGATAGATCCTAGCATTGGATACCCTCCATATACACAACTTTAAGAAATCCTAGTGTATGGCATTCTCCGTATACACATCTCTCGCAGATCCTACGTCATATTCTCCGCATTCGTTTCTGTGACAGATCCTATGAGATATCCTCCATACTTATGTCTGGAACAAATCCCATAACCCAACTCATACACAACTTAATTTTGCCCTCTCTGATGACCCTCGTTCATTTTTACCCCTTTAAATGACAGTTTGTTTGAATTATTTATTTATTATTCACTGTAACCGTGGCAACAGAAACTCAGACGCCGGGCTGCAGACGTGCCAGATCATGTCTGTGAGGCATTGCTGTGAAAGCAGGTGCAGGGCTCCGTCAGTCCAGGAGAGATGAGAATGGAGCAACATTTTGTCATCCGCAATGTCCCAACCAGCAGCGGTCAGGGTCCACAAACGTTAAATCTTTATAAAATGTCACGATCAACAGCAATGTTGCATTTAATTTAAAATAAGTGGTCGCCTGTCTTTCTGTCTTGGTTACCTTACTTACATACTTGATACAGAGTGAATGGTGGATAACATTATAAAAACGATTTAGGATAGACTTACTAGCTTGATACACATTTAATGATCAGAGTGAATTGTGAATAATATTTCTTGCAATAAAAACGATTTAGGAAACTATCTGTGACTGAAACAAATTGTGGCATCATCCTCTGGACACACACAAGCTGTAAGAGCTTCACCCGCTTTCTGAAATGTTATGTTTGTGTGACGCAACTGCGGCCGACCAAGCTGCAGGTTCCGTGTCAGAGCCGGTTGTCTTGGCAACGCGTCACAACGAGCGATAATAAATAGTCCACTCATCTGCTTCTTGTGAAAAACTTACGATTTTAACGGTAAAAAAACAACAATAACACATTAATAATTTATTTAATATTATTATTTAATTTATTTTGTAAGTGACCATGGTTTAAGTGGGATAATTCCCTTCAAGGTGTCCAATATCAACGCGAACGCCTCCGCCTGGATACGTCGTCGGGCATTAGGTAAACATTTTAAAATACATAACAAATCTCACAACCCAACTCGTACACAACTGAATTTTGCCCTCTCTGGTGACCCTCGTCCATTTTTACCCCTATAACCCTTGTGCTCTCTTCGCTCATTTCAATGTATACCACAGGCTTTTGGTTTATCTCATACTTTATTTGGTTTGATTTTCTTTCTTTTTTCTTTTTCTTTTTCTTGCCTTTGGGATCGTGTTAGCTCTCTGACCTCTTTTTTTTTTTTTTTTTTTGTTTTTTTTTTTTGTTTTTTTTTTTTGGAGTTCATCCCTGTTTTATTTTTTTTCTGTACTTTTATTTATTTATTTTTTTGTTTGTTTGTTTTTTGCTGTCAGTCAGGAAACCCAAAAGAACACAAGGACCATGATTTTGTTGCAATGATTTATTGTGTTTCTCTTTTATTTTTATTTTTTTTACATTTATTTTTTTTTTCTCTGGTCTCCCGGTACGATCGCTCCCGCTGAAGTTTCCGCATCTGCGCTACAGCAAGACGGACAGTACATGACCGCTCGGGTTCTGCACACATATCTCTTACACGCGTAGCACACATTTACCGTTTTACAATCTTTTTTCCAGGGACATATCTGACATCGTTTCCTTTTGCTTTTTTGTTTTTTGTTTGCCGCTGGCAACGCTGTGGCGGGGGACGTGTTTGCATCATCATCGGCGGAGACAGCGGCGTCCTCCTCCTCCTCCTGCTCCTGCTCCTCCTGCTCCTCCTGCTCCTCCTCGACGTGAACAACGTTGGCATCTGAGCACAAGGATGAGGATGTTGTAGTAGGTGCGATGTTGTTGTTCGGATACTCTTCCGGGTCTCTCGTAGTCTCCCCAACACAAGACGCTCGTCCTCGTCCTCGTCCTCGTATTCCTCCTCGTCCTCGTCCTGGTATTCGTCCTCCTCGTCCTCGTCCTCTTTCTTGTTCTCGTTCTCGTTCTCGTTCTCGTTCTTGTTCTTGTTCTTGTTCTTGTTGTGATGCTGCTGCTGCTGCTGCTGCTGCTGCTGTTGCTGCTGCTGCTGCTGCTGCTGATGATGATGCCGATGCTGATGCTGCTGCTCCTGTGGCTGCTGCTCCTGTGGCTGCTCCTGTGGCTGCTCCTGTGGCTGCCGACGCTGCTGCCGATGCCCTCCTAGGCTCGACAAGCGTTCTGGTTTTCTTGGTTGAGGCGGAGGCAGAGTTGTTGTTTTTGTTGTTGTTGTTGTTGTCGGAGGCAGAGGCGGCGGCGACGACGATGGAAGCTGAAGCCGGAGCCCCGCGGGGCATGTGGGTCCTGCGTCGGATCAAAGGGTCCACGAGCGCTAGTCCCAGCTGCTCCAGAAACAGCCTTCTCTTGTTGCGCTTGCGCTGTAACCAATCCGGATTGATTTCTCGCCACAGCACGAAGGCGTTGTAGCAAGACACGTCGATGATGTTGTGGAAAACGGCCACGGGCCAGCGAGAGGTCATCCTCCGGCAGCTGTACGTGGCTACGCATTTGTCAAGGTTGTCTACGCCTCCCTTGTTGCGATTGTAGCTAAGGATGATCTCGGGCTTTTGGACTCGTTGTTGTTGTTGTTGTTGTTGTTGTTGTTGTTGCTTTCCTCCTCTTCTTTCTCTTCTTGCGCTTCCCTCTTTGCCTCTTGCTGCTGCTGCTGCTGCTGCTGCTGCTGCATCCTCCTCATCCTCCTCCTCAGAAGAAGAAGAATCACGCCCACCACCTGCGCTCCAGCGGCTGCTGCTGCTGCTGCTGCTGATGCTGCGGCGGTGTTCGGGGCGCGTGCTGAGCAGCACCACCGCTCTGTTCTTTTTAGCTACGTGAGAAACGAGCGCGGCTCGGCTCGTGAACGCGTGCAGGGAAGAAAAGATTTGCCTGCCCTTGACCGCGAGCAAGGCGGCCGGGATCTCCGGTCTGTTCTTTCGAAGCGTACCGACCAAGGTGTTGTTGCGGTCCGCCGGAGAGAGGAGTTTCATAGCGAGATCGTAGGACGTGAAGAAATTATCACACGTGATGTTGCGGTCCCTGAGTCCCTCGGTCACTTCGAGCACGACTCTGGTGCCCAGGTTTTTCTCAGCAGCAGCAGCGGCAGCAGCGGCATCGGCAACAGTCACAGGAGCAGCAGCCACAGTTGTTGTTGCCTCCGTTGTTTGTTTTTGTTTTTGTCTTTTCCCTGTGTAGATTTGCATCTTCCACGCGTAGCTGGACCTGGCGTCGCACGCTACCCACGACTTGATTCCATATTTGGCTGGTTTGTTGGGCATGTACTGGCGGAATGGACAACGACCTGGTGTTGTGAGAGGTGGCGTTGGTGGTGATGGTGATGGTGATGGTGATGATGGTGGTGGTGATGGTGATGGTGATGGTGATGATGGTGGTGATGATGGTGGTGATGGTGGTGGTGGTGGTGGTGGTGGTGATGGTGGTGATGGTGACGGTGGTGGTAGTCATTGAAGAGAAAAAGGGGGAAAAAACGATGTCCAAGAACAACAACAAAAAAAAAGAAAGAAAAAAGAAAAAAGAAAAGGACACAGACGATAAAAAAAAATAGTTATTATCATCATCATCATCATCATCATCATCATAACACTCATTCATTCATTCATTCATTCATTCATTCATTCACTCACTCCACTCCACTCCACTCACTCCACTCACTCCACTCACTCACCTCGGAAAGGAACCAGCTGCTCGTCCACCGTTACTTCGGAGCCGGGCTCGTAGAGGAGAGAGAGTCGCTCCGTCCACATGTCCCACAGTTCCCTGACGGGCGCGAGCTTGTCCGTGGCGCGTCTCTCCGCTCTGGTACTTTGATCGTCAAAACGCAGCGCCGCCGAGTACGAGTAGAACACTTTGAGCGGCATGGTTGCGCGAAAGACAGGGCGTCCGCTCTTTGCGTGCCACAGGCTGGCCGCGGCCTCTCCTCGAGAGCGATACACACCCGCCAGAATGAGCAGGCCCACGTACGCTCGCAGATCCACCGCGTCCATCTCTCTCCAGCTGCTGCTGCTGCTGCTGCTGCTGCTGCTTCTGCCGCTGCTGCTGCTTCTGCCGCTGCTACTGCCACCTCCGCCGCCACCACCACGCGGACCTCGCTTTTCTTTTTCATGTTCTTCTTGGTTTCCATCATCATCATCATCATCATCATCATCATCATCATCATCTTGTTCTTGTTCTTGTTCTTGTTTGTCTTGTTCAACTTCTTCTTCATCATCAACTTCTTCTTCTTCTTCTTCTTCTTCTTCTTCTTCTTCTTCTTCTTGATGTTGTTCGTGTCGTTTGTCTTGTTCTTTGTCCTGGTCTACTGCCGCTGCGCCCGCGAGGAGTCTCGGTCTCTTCACGGTCCTCCCGTTTTGTCTTTGTATGCCGTATTTTCGCAGACCCGCGGCGTTTGTGCTGTCTAGTATAAGCCGTTCCATGTCATACGTTAGAAAGAGGCGAAAGGCCGAAACCGTGTCCCGAATGCGAGCTCTTGCGTACTCTGTGGGTCCCTGTTGTTCTTGTTGTTGGTGGTGCTGTTTTTTCCTTTGTCTTTGGTGGTCATCACCATCACCATCAGCATCAGCAGCAGCAGCAGCAGCAGCAGCAGCAGCAGCATCATCATCATCATCACTATCGTCACGGAGACCACCGTGACTCTCCTCGCAGCCACTGTACCGGTCGGCCTGCAACGGAGACGTGTACCATGTTATTTGTCCATTTCTCGAGACGAGCGTTTGTTGTTGTTGTTGTTGTTGTTGTTGTTGTTCCTCCTCTTCCTCCACCTCATCCTCCTCATCCTCCTCATCCTCTTCATCCTCTTCATCCTCCTCATCCTCTTCTTCTTCTTCTTCTTCTTCTTCTTCTTCTTCTTCTTCTTCCTTGCTTTGATGCTCAACCTTATCCTCTTTGTTAGGGTCCAGGACCGTCTTTGGTCCTCTAGTTCTGCTCATAGCTCTAGTAGTAGTAGTAGTAGTAGTAGTAGTAGTAGTAGTAGTAGTTTGGGAATCCAGGTGCAATTAGTACGAGCACGAAAACAACAAAGACTTGGTGGTGGTGGTGTTGTTGGTGGTGGTGGTGGTGGTGGTTGTGGGCACGTTAACTTTATTTGAAATACCCCAAAAACAAAAATCTTTCACAACAACAACAACATTTCAAGTTTTATTTTTTACTTATTTATTTTTTTTCTGTCTTTCAGATCCGTTGTTTCCTTCAGCACCATGAACATCAACCTGCTGTCATCTTACCACAAAAAACCTGCCCACATAACAGAAGGGGGAGGGCGGGCTTACATGTAGATACTTAAAGGACACAGCTTACATAGAAGGCCCCCACAGTTGAGTTTTTGTCCCAGTAGTACACATAATGGCTTCTTGTTCTTCTTCTTCTTCTTCTTCTTCTTCTTCTTCTTCTTCTTCTTCTTCCTCCTCGTCATGCATTGTCGGAGGCAAAGAGAGCGTAAAAAGGTATATGCTGGAAAACTTTCAGTATAAGATTCCCGATCACTACGTAACTCTAACACCCGACATAATAATGTACACGTGGGCCAGCGTGTTTGGACGTCCTCTGCCAGCGGGCAGAGCGGGAGAGAAACATGACTATGTTTCTAAAATAAGGCACCAATCCAAGACCATGCTCGACTACGTGCACGTGTTGTTCTACTCCCGATGGCGCATGACCAACGAGCGTGAAATGCTCCGGCAGGTCCGAGGAGAAAATCTGCTCGCCGTATGCCTGGAAGACCTACCCGAACTTTATCCTCCGGAGACGTACGAGCGGATACCTGCCGAATACAACGAGGTATACTTCATGGACTACCTCAGGCAAATGGCTATGTACGAGGCTGCCCGATTCAAAGAGGTCGTGAGAGGCATGTGTACCCCCGAGCGTGCTTCGGTTCTGACCGGCAACGCGCTGATGTACGTGGACATGGACGTTACGTTTTACAGGCCGCCCAAGGAGTGGATCTCCCCCGAAGGCCTGCTGACGTTTGTTCACGTCCAGGACACCGACGTAAAGAGGCTGTGTAAGCTCAACAACGGCATCGTGGATTCTTTGGGACGTGACATGCTGGAACAGGCTACCGAATATATGATGGGCGAGAACTGTATGGTCGTGGTCGGTTACAAATACGGGAAGAGGTTTAAGCGTTATGTTCCGCGTCCCATGTTGCGGTACGACCTCCTAATGGAGGGTAGGCACAGTACCGTGGAAAACATGATTATGTGCTTTTACCAACAGGCCCGTTGCCTCTTTCATGAAAATCACGCGAGCCACAGCAGGTGGCCGTCTGATTGCTTGAAGTGAATGTAAAAAGAATATATATATATATATATGTGTGTGTATATGTGTGTATATGTGTGTGTGCATTTAAATTTATAGTACAATGCATTTTTCTTATTCAGCTAACTGTCCTGCACAATGATCTCTGTACTCCCAAATTGAAGGTATGTGCTGGAAAGAGTAATAAAAATCTACCTTCCTTGAAAACTGTAAAAGTAGCATTTTTTTTTTTTCACTTGTCCTCATTCTATAATAACATTACACTTTGAAATGAAATAGGTGGTTGGTTGGTTGGTGGTGGGGACGTTTTGACCCATGGGGACGTTTTGACCCGGTGGTTGGTTGGTTGGTGGTGGGGACGTTTTGACCCATGGGGACGTTTTGACCCGGTAGTGCTTGCTTGGTGGTTGGTGGTGGGGACGTTTTGACCCGGTGGTTGGTTGGTTGGTTGGTGGTGGGGACGTTTTGACCCATGGGGACGTTTTGACACGGTGGTTGTTGTTGGTGGTGGTGGGGACGTTTTGACCCGGTGGTTGGTTGGTTGGTGGTGGGGACGTTTTGACCCGGTGGTTGGTTGGTTGGTTGGTGGTGGGGACGTTTTGACCCGGTGGTTGGTTGGTTGGTGGTGGGGACGTTTTGACCCGGTGGTTGGTTGGTTGGTGGTGGGGACGTTTTGACCCGGTGGTTGGTTGGTTGGTTGGTGGTGGGGACGTTTTGACCCAGGCGGAGAAGAGAAACGAGGGGCGTTTTGACCCAGGTGCGAGCCAGGAGAGCGCAAGGGTTAAATTTATAGTACAATGCATCTTTCTTATTCAGCTAACTGTCCTGCACAATGATCTCTGTACTCACCAAATTGAAGGTATGTGCTGGAAAGATTAATAAAAATCTACCTTCCTTGACAACTGTAAAAGTAGCATTTTTTTTCACTTGTCCTCATTCTATAACAACATTACACTTTGAAATGAAATAGGTGGTTGTTGTTGTTGGTGGTGGTGGTGGTGGTGGTGGTGGTGGGGGACGTTTTGACCCGGTAGTGGTTGGTTGTTTGGTGGTGGGGACGTTTTGACCCAGTGGTTGGTTGGTTGGTTGGTGGTGGGGACGTTTTGACCCGGTAGTGCTTGCTTGCTTGGTGGTTGTTTGGTGGTGGGGACGTTTTGACCCAGTGGTTGGTGGTGGGGACGTTTTGACCCATGGGGACGTTTTGACCCAGTGCTTGGTTGGTTGGTTGGTGGTGGGGACGTTTTGACCCGGTAGTGCTAGCTTGGTGGTTGTTTGGTGGTGGTGGGGACGTTTTGACCCAGTGCTTGGTGGTGGGGACGTTTTGACCCATGGGGACGTTTTGACCCAGTGCTTGGTGGTTGGTGGTGGGGACGTTTTGACCCGCTAGTGCTTGGTTGGTGGTTGTTTGGTGGTGGGGACGTTTTGACCCAGTGCTTGGTGGTGGTGGTGGGGACGTTTTGACCCGGTGCTTGGTGGTTGGTGGTGGGGATGTTTTGACCCGGTAGTGCTTGGTTGGTTGGTTGGTTGGTTGGTTGGTTGGTGGTGGGGACGTTTTGACCCATGGGGACGTTTTGACCCGGTGGTTGGTTGGTGGTGGTGGCTGGGACGTTTTGACCCGGTGGTTGGTTGGTGGTGGTGGCTGGGACGTTTTGACCCGGTGGTTGTTGGTGGGGACGTTTTGACCTGGTAGTTGTTGGTGGTGGTGGTGGGGACGAATAAAAATCTACCTTGACAACTGTAAAAGTAACATTTTTCACTTGTCCTCATTCTATAATGACATGCATTATTATTATTATTATTATTATTATTATTATTATTATTATTATTATTATTATAACATTACACTTTGAAATGAAATAGGTGTTGGTGGTGGTGGGGACGTTTTGACCCGGTAGTGCTTGGTTGGTGGTGGTGGTGGTGGTGGGGACGTTTTGACCCATGGGGATGTTTTGACCCGGTGGTTGTTGGTGGTGGCTGGGACGTTTTGACCCAGTGGTTGTTGGTGGTGGTGGTGGTGGGGACGTTTTGACCCAGGCGGAGAAGAGAAACGAGGGGCGTTTTGACCCAGTTGCGAGTCAAGAGAGCGCAAGGGATAATGGAGCAACAGCTACATCTGCTGGACAAGTGGAGTAAAACCTGCCCGAAAAAGTATCACAAAACGTAGCAAAACACCACGCTGCTTACCCGCGTGGTGCGAGCTCATAATCTGCGTCTGCAACACACGAAAATCATAATCTGAGTTTGCAACACACGAAAACAATTAAAAAAAAAAAAAAGAAAAAAAAACCTCCGTTGGCCTGTGCTGTACACAGAGCTAGATGTATACACGTAGAGAACCGTGTTGAACACTCGAGTACTGGTCATTTCATTTTTCTCTCTGTCAGCTTTTAGTACAAATAACTTTGGAAAAAGGAACTTTGTTGCAATATTTCTATTTGTTTTGGCACATGACCCAGTCTAATATCTTGTTTCAATGAACGGTATCTGAACCGTATAGACACACATAAAACAAAAAAGAAAACACCTTAACACCACGTTTGGAAGTATGGTTTTACATTCTTTATTGGTATACACATTTTTCAAATATGTACCGAGGGTTGATGAATACAGGAAGACCGCACATAGCTCACAGCGCTAGATGGTATAGCAGAGCCAGGTGGATCCTTGGAATTTGAGTTGTGCTCAGATTCTGCAACGGAATACAGACTCTGATGTGACAGATCTGCTCTGTTCTCAGGGGTCCTTGGAATTTGAGTTTTGCTCAGATGCTGCAATGGCATACTTGCTTGCATCTCATGTACGCAACACTGATTTGCTCTCTCATGTACGCAACACCGATCTGCTCTCTCAGACTCTGGCCTGGCAAAACTTGTGACTTCCCATCGATCGAAGGTACTTGCGTATTGCTCAAACCTGGTCCTGTAAAGAACTGTTTGTATCTCAGTGATACAAGGCTTGTTCGTGCTTAGCATATTCCTCTCCTTCTTCTGTGTCTTCTTGATCAGACCGTGGCCTGGGAGACCTGTCAGATTCCTCTCCCTGTTCTGTGTCTTCTTGATCAGACCGTGGCCTGGGAGACCTGTTCGTTTCTTGGACCTCTTACTCAGAGGACATGATTGTTTATTCTTTGTCTTCTTGCTCTGGCTCGGGGCCGAAAGGGCTGTTCGTATTTTCTTGGCAGAGGGTTTCTTCTTCTTCTCCTTGCTCTGGCTCGGGGCCGAAAGGGCTGTTCGTATTTTGTTGGCAGAGGGTTTCTTGTTCTTGCGCTGACTCTTGGAGACTCGGAGTGTTGTTTTTTTCTTGGTGCAGGGCGCTTTTTCCTTGCCTTGACCATGGCCTTGTAGCGTTGAGTTTTTTTTTTTTCTTGGTACCAGACATTTTTTCATTGCTGGACCCAAGCTTCAAGGACCCATTGTTTTGTTTCAGATTTTGTAACCTGCCTTTTTTTCTCATGGTAAATATGTAAAATACTGAATGTATAACATATGGGTAATGATGAATAAAACACAATACACAAACCGAATAGCGGCAGCCTACTTTCTTTTTTTTCTTTTTTTTTTCTTTTCAAGTTGCGCCTTGTCTTTCCTATATATATATATATGTACGGAAAATAAGTATCTGCAAAGACTTCAATAAACGTAGCCTTGCACATTGGTACACAGAATCACCATGGACTGGTGTGGAGAGTTGAAACGGTACGCTGACGCCACAGGATATATTGTGGAGTATGAACAGGCTTTGG
>NW_024580640.1:11274-13332 GCF_017639745.1 Melanotaenia boesemani
AGATATTAAGTAGTTTATGAGGGGCTCACCAGCTAGTGGGAAGGGGCTCAGTTTAAGGAGATATTAAGTAGTTCATGAGGACCCCACCAATTGGTGGGAGGGAGGTCAGTTTTAAGGGGTAATATTTCAGGGCCCTATCAAAACCTCGGCGTTACTGGACGCGGTCGCCCGGGAATTTTGAGAGGAGGGTCAGTATAGCGGCGAAAGAAGTAAATTGGCACCAAAAATAAGTAGTGAAAGTCGAAAGTAAAAAGTGAAGAAAGTGATGTGAAGGCACCGATCGATCCGTTTCGAGTTCAAATTTAGTAAAGAGTTAAATACAGGGCTCACAAGATTGCGAGCGAAGCTGGTCTTGTAGGAAGTCAGTTAAGGAGTTTGAGTAGCTTATGACTAGGATCATGAGAAAAAGGGTGCAAAGATCGATCAAATATCTGATCCCAAATTAAACAGAGCCAGTAGTGAAGGATTATAGCTCTGTAAACCCGGGAAATCTGCGTAAAAGGTGCTTAGCGCAGTACAGCTGTAAAAAAAAACCGTTGTTGCAACATTAAATAAAGTACGTAAAGAAACAAAAAAAAAAAACAAAAAAAAACTGTCTTCTGCCTGGGGTTTCCCTCATTAAAAGGGAGAGCCGAGGCGGGGGGGGGGGGGGGGGGGGGGGGGTGAGCTTGTGTGTGAAAGTGTGGCTAAATGTGGAAAGGAATGCGTGACTGCGTGAAACTGGAGATTGGAGCAGCGCTGCGAGTACTGGTAAAAAAAATAAATAAATAAATAAATAAATAAATAAGTAAAAGGAAAAGTTCTGAACATATGCATGAATGATGTACCAGGGGCCTCTGTATTTTGAAGGATATGCATGCTGTTGTAAAAGAGCTATAATCCTGAATTGGGATGCATTGACTCGCTCCCCCCAACCCACAAAAGAAATGCTATAATATACACCCACACACTAACTTCTGCTGTGTAGCTGCAAACGAGAAATGGTCTGTTAAAAATAGCTGACTTTTTCATTCCCTTCCAACAGAACAGGACTCTATCGCTCCACCCATCGGGTTGAGACCGAAACAGAAAGCACGGAGAACGGAGCTGCGGCGCACCCAAGTGGATTTCGTTTGAGTCGCATGAATTTCTTATTATATCAAGAGCAGGTGGTGACTAAATGACGACACCGGAGGCCATAGTTTCTGTTCGATATCCTCACAGGATAAAACAAATTCAGCACATGTCTCAGAAATGGTGCAAAAGAACAAAAAATTTGAAAGTCTCGTGGCCTGCAACAGGCAGCTTTGACCCACAGATTTGTGAATTAATGCAACACCGCATTGAGGATTATAAAGCGGGAGATACTTCTAAAAGACGGCAAAAGAAGCGAGAGCTTGAATTGGAAATTTTAAATTTATTTAAAAATAGCAAGCCAATTAAAAGAAATGTCAACACCATGGTGTCATATACAGATAATCCAGGGAAGCTGAAAAACTGTACTAATGCTGAACTTTTCCCAAACTTAACAGGAACAATAAAGATAGATGGAAACTTTAATCTTGATGACCAGCAAAGCCTTCCAGGGGTACCAGCTAATGCTGACATGTCGGGAACCGTGAGTAACATTCATGACAGGTCATCTGTTGCTTCAAGGGTCGCTGAGGTAGCACTTCCTGTTCCAGACCCACTCAACTCCAGACAGAGGAGCCTGTCTTTACCACCAAACACTGGAGAAGCCCAGGCCCAGGTCAGACAGCGTCCGGCCTCTGCCCATTCTCCCCAAAGGCAGGAAACTCCTCCCCACATGACTATCCCAAAGCATTGTAGCACGCAGCGAAGTCAGTCTGGAATTATTAATTGTTATCAAGATCGAACCGAATTGGTTCGAAAGGGCAAGGCTGAGGACAGTTTTTGGGTTAAACTTAGGGCCCCGTCAACAAGATTTACATCGTGAGTTGGGACGGAGCCAGATAGTTGAGATGGAACAGGAAATAGATGACTTAAATGAGGAGGTGGAGGGGGCGACCTCGGGGGGTGGGACTTCCATGCCTGCGTGCCTGCAAAGCCCGGCGCGTC
>NW_024580641.1:0-12988 GCF_017639745.1 Melanotaenia boesemani
AGCCCATGGCCAATTTATTTTTGTAGTCCTTAAGCAGGTTGAACTGATAATAGTTAAAAGAAGAACAAGAAGAGAGTACAAGATGATAAAAAGTAAGAGGGAGAAGAAGTGGAGAAAAAAAATATACATCATTCACAAGATGAAGGCAGTGCAATCAAGATATAGTGCAAAGATTTTTTTCTTTTTCCTTTTTAGTGAAATGGATAACTTCCATGGCAATTCAAGGACAAGGAGGAGGAGAATCAAAGCTAGAGTGCGACAGCATTTAATGAGCCTTGCCATGGAAGCTGTGGATCTGGCCGATCAGGCTGTGGATCTGGCCGATCAGGCTGTGGATCGGGCCGAGCAGGCTGTGGACTGGAAAGTGCAGGCAGTGGACCAGGAAGTGGAAGTCGAGGACGATATGGAGAACAGTGCTGAAGAGACTTTAAATCTGGAGTTGGACTTTGACAGTGATGTTGATGACATGTTCATGGAAAGAGAGTGTGATGAAGATCCTGCCAAGAGGAAACTTGCTGAATGGGCCAGCTTAAGTCGACATATGTCCTCATTCTGCACGGTCCAGAAGCTACTAGCTATACTTTTGTGCAGCTAGGTCTCGGGATGTACCTGAAGGATCCCTAGAACTGTCATCCTTGGTACACTTAAAGGTTTTGTGAGGTACTAAGAGATTGGGAAAAGGAAGTAAGTTACTACCACCTTTGGGCTTTGCACGCAAGTGCATTGCTGTCAGAACTGAAAATGACACATGAAAAGAACTGACAACAGACACATTAACCATTCGTGTGAATGTGGATGGATCTGCCTCTTTCAAGGAGCTCTAATATGCAGCTATGGCCTATTTTAGGTAAAATAGTTGAACTACCCAAAGCAAATGTGTTCATCATAGGTGTCTATGCAGGTCCCTGTAAACCTGAATCTGCAATGACTACATGCATGATTTATTGAAGATTTAAAGGCATCACAACAACTGGTGTAATGTTAAATGCCAAACGGTACATGTGGCATTTCCAGATGCTTTATCTGCGGACACCTCCAGCAAGAGCTTTTTTTAAATGCAATCAAAGGTCATGGTGGCTACAGTTCTTGTGAGCGTTGCACACAGTATTGGATTTATGTTTGAAGGTAGAGTTGTTTTTCCAGACATGCATTCCAGCCTGAGGACAGACACTCAGTTTGAACAAATGTCTGATGAAGACCACCATCACTCTAAATCACCTCTCCATGGCCTAGGCATTGGTATGGTCTCTGCTTTTCCTCTGGATTATATGCACTTAGTTTGTTTGGGCATTGTGCGTAAAATGATTGCTCTGTGGTTTAAAGGACCACTGCATTGCCGTGTTCCATCCTCTGTTTTATCCGCCATCTCTGATCACTTGAAACTGTGCAGACAAAGCTTACCCCGGAGCTTCTCCAGAAAGCCAAGATCTTTGACTGAGTACAGCCAGTGGAAGGCAACAGAATTTAGGCAGTTTTTATTATATACAGGGCCAGTTGTGCTTTTTCAAAGATTGCCCAATCAACATTACAAAAACTTCCTTGTTTTGTCATGTGCTATGAGAATACTTTTGTCACCTCTGTGTAGAGAGTACTGTGGTTATGCAAGAAAATTGTTAAGATGCTTTGTTACTAACTTTGCTAAGATATATGGGACTAAATTTCTAGTTAACAATACTCACAATCTTATACATTTAGCAGATGATGCTGAAAAATACGGCCCTTTGGACTCAGTATCGTGCTTTCCCTTTGAGAATTATTTGGGACAATTGAAAAAAATGGTGAGAAGACCACAGGGTCCTGTGCAGCAAATTGTCAGGCGTGTCAATGAAAGGCAATTATTTCCTCACATGTCTAGAGAAATGCCTGAAGGTATTCAGCTGAAAAAGCCCCATGCATCTGGACCAACACTGAGAGATTTTTCCATGCATCAGGGTGTACAATATAAGATGTGTAAATACAAAGACACAATAATCTCAAACTCCAGTGGTACCAATTGTTTTGAACTGGGGGGCAGAGTTGTGATTGTGAGGAACATTGTGCACTCCACTGGAGAAACACACGTGGTATATGAACTTTTGGGGATGGGGGCATGTTTTTTCAACTACCCCATTGATTCAACAGCTCTTGGAATGAAGTTGTTATCAGAAATGTCTGGTCAGCTTGCCAGTGCTTTGGTAAAAGACTTCACAAGACCACTGCTTTTATTGCCTCTTCAGAATATGTTTGTAGCTTTGCCTCTGCTACATAGTACATAACTTGATGAACTTTGCAGGATGCCCTCATTCAGTATAGTGGAGTTCGTGGATGAAGTTGACTCTGATGGTTGCAAAAAAGTGGATATTATTCCATTAGAGTGGTTCAAGGGCACCTACAGAAAATTATGCTGGTGGCCACCAGCCACGCTCCTGAATGTAACCAAGGCTGTGAAAGAGGGAACACCACCAGCCAAAAACTGGATTCTCTGCAATGTGCGTGCTATCGGAGACGCAGGTAACTTTTCCAATTAATTTATTTTTTTCCTGTCAGTTTGCATCAATTTCTCTATATTGTCCTTCTCTTTTTCCTCTCTGTGCTAGTCCACTCTGGATGCTTTCTTCTCCACTCTGTGCACTCGGTTGTCCTCTCTGTTCTCTCTGATCTCATGTCTTTTTTTTTTTTTTTTTTTTTTTTTTTTAACAAGTTAATCTAATGTATTCTGGAAAAATATTTTCTTTTTGACATCTTCTTCGGAGGGGTATAAGGAGCTTGATTAGACCTTATTGATTACATTATAATGGTTGAAAATATTTTGGAATGAAGGGTTTTAAATGATGTTTAATGTCAACTCATAGGCTATCAACAGTAATGCAACAACAAATAAGTAGTAGCTGACACAAACATGTACTCTTATTTAAAAAAAAGAATAAAGCACTGCATAATGTTATTGATTTGCTATTGTTTAAGGCTTCAAGCCACTGAATAGTGTTCAGATAAGTAGAGGGATGCGCTTTTTGCTTAGTGCATTATATATCAAATACCCACCTCAGAAAAATTATATGTGCTGAGACTCAAAACTGTGGTACGATGTGAACCATGCATTTTGTGATCAATAGCAGCCCTTTTTTTTATCACCAATGTAAATATAGTTCTGTTTAAATATTTGCCTCACTCCTTTTATTTTGTGTCGTTGTATTACAGCCACTTATACAGATGCCAGGGTGAAACTCCATCAAGCTGAATATACATCAGACCTGACAGACACTGACGATCGCTTGAGAAAGAGAAAGTAAGTGTTTTGGGAAATGCGGGTTAAGGGCAATTTCCTCTAGAAATAATGTGGAGGCAGTTTATATGGATTAGTTTATGTTAACCTCTATAGGGGAAGTGCAAAACTCTTCGAAAGCCAAAAGAGCAAGCAACTAGAATCAACTGAGAATTCTGATTCGGAGGAGGAATTTCCACCCACTCCCCCTGAAAAACTCCTTGGGCTAGCAGCAAAGCAAATGATCAGCCCCACTGCCCAGCGAGTTGCCAGTTCCACTATCCAGCAGGGCGCCAGCCCCACTGCCCAGCGAGTTGCCAGTTCCACTATCCAGCAGGGCGCCAGCCCCACTGCCCAGCGAGCTGCCAGTTCCACTATCCAGCAGGGCGCCAGCCCCACTGCCCAGCGAGTTGCCAGTTCCACTATCCAGCAGGGCGCCAGCCCCACTGCCCAGCGAGTTGCCAGTTCCACTATCCAGCAGGGCGCCAGCCCCACTGCCCAGAGTCTTGCAACCCCCGGTTGTGAAGCCATGTTCTCTAAACTTCTTACAATTCTAGAAGAAGTGAAGGAGACCCAGCGGGTTCACAGTAAGATATTAAATGCCCTACTGAAGAAGCAAGAGGCACCAGTGATGGAGGTTCCTGAAGGAGTGGCCTTCCCTCTGCAAACTCAAGCTGATGTTGAGGCTCTCGATGAGAAACTGAAAGACCGCAGTCTAATGTCTACTGTTGTAAGTTTACATTTATTTATTTTTTTCTCCAAAGTGATTTGCTCTAGGCTAAAATATGTATTGCATTACAATAAATTACATAAAGGCTACAACTTCAAATATGTTTGTTTGACATTCCAGCTGAATCTTTAATGCTTGTTGTGTTCAGCATTTACGCTATAGTTTTCTTCTATTTTCTTCTATCTTTCTTTTAAAGTTGACATATGCTTTTAAATCCTCCCTTTTCACATGTGAATCAATCATTTATGGTTTATATAGAGTAGAACTGCAATCCTTTGGTCTGAAATTGTCATTAGTATGGCTCCACACAACCTCTAGATACTGGCGGAGATTGCTGAAGCATTAGTCCAAAGAGCTTTGCACAAACAAGGAGGCTTTTACCCACCGATGCAGGTACATTTCCAATAAAAAAAAAAAAAATGGAACCAGGCATTTAGCAGAGGCTCCGATGACAGGGGACGATGTAAGGGGATGTGGGTTAATACACCCAACAACCGGACATTTTGACTTGTCTGCTTGCAACTTTGGCATGATTAAACCTGGACTACAAAATCGAAGCGAGCGGAAAAAATGGTGGATCATGAAACTGTTAACCCGGACGTCCATGACCATATTTAGCGGACCCGCAGCAAATACTGCGACGTAATAGGCAAAAAAATGTAATACCGAATGGAGAAAGCTAAACAGATTGAAAAATATGACCAAAGAGAATACTAAGATATATACGCAGCACCAGGTGAGAATAAATTACATTTTTCTGCACTTCTAAACCCTCAAAGAACACAAAACTTGTATTTAAGGGCTTAAAAAAGTGGATTTTGCATATGTCCCCTTTAAAATTGCTGCAATGTACAGATTTTGAGCGATTCTGCTCCAAATGACAAAAAGTCTCCCATAGACTTCTATTGTAAAGACTCTCAGAATAACGATCTCTCCACTGTCTGTCTGCATATCTGTCTTTGTCTCATCTCTCTCTGTGTCCATCAGTCTCATCTAGCTATCTTTCTATCTACAATGCCTCTATCTAGCTATCCTCTCTCTAATCAGCAGCAGGTGGCATTCCTTGAACAGTGCTGATATGGTGTCATTTAGTGTCTATATACAAATGTAGCTGTTCTCTATCGCTCTCACACACATGTAACATAAAACACATACATGTAATGAGGTGAATAGATATGTTCATTGTATGTGTTTGCCCCTTAAACTTCACAATGACTTCGGTTCAGTCCTGTTCAGCTAGATGATGAACCTCATTCAATTTCCACTTAAACTTTGTTTTAGCTGTCTTCCTGCCTTTTACAATTATTTAAGTATACTGTACTGTTTTTTATTAATACACCAGTTTGACCTTTTTATGCTTCCAGCATGTTTTCAGTGTCATTACTTCTGCTAATTCTTCAACAAACAAACGGTTCAGACATCTTTCTACCATTTTTAACAATATTACACCATCTTAAGCTATTTCATTTGCATTTCAGTGTAACACCTTCAGCATAAACGCATTCACACTGCTGTTTGCCGTTTGCAATAACAGCATTTTCTTGTTGTCTTTGCAGTTAGTCTAAACCTTTCTTTTTCCTCCTTTTGGCTCTCATCCTTAGGCTGCCGTGGTAGCAGATGTAGGGGGCACAAGTGTAGATGACGCAACAAGGCGAATGATGAAATTCCTTCTGTCAAACGAGCTGGCATTGGACTACAACCTGTTCGGCCGTCACGGAAAAAAGAAGTTTAAGGACTTGCGTCTTTTCAGTGTTGTATATGGTAAGTAATTTGGAAAAGAACTGTCACAAGATGAAAATGTCAATGTGTAAACAACCTTATTCTTTCTTTTTGGAATAAGATGCGCTGAAACTTGTATAGTAATGACACCAGTTTATTGGAAGGTATGGCAAGCGTTTGTATTAATATTATAAAGTGTAACTATACCCCCTAACTGTGGCATAACTTCGCCCACTGCCAAATTTTGAAAAATGCCCGAAACTGCTGGAGTGGAAGAGGAGAGGGGAGGCAGTGGTCAGGGGGCAGAGTGTCGCCAGGTCCATAATACACTGGAAGCCTGAGACTCTTTGATGAAAGAGGACAATTAGAAACTCAGTTGAGCATATAGATGAGTTTTTATCCACCCAAAATTGTTAAATTGGATTGTACAGATCAGTAAAATCAAGCAGCGTTTTCCACTGCCGTCTATCAGCTGATCGCTGTTCAGCCCGATGTGGACTCCAGCGATTCATATGAGGCAGATTCAAAATTACGATCACTGTGGCCATTTCACAAATTTCTTTGAGGAACACAGAGCCAAAGAGAGGGGCAGTGTGGCAGCCGTGAAGTTCCTGTCCTGGTTGGGGGATGACTTTTCTCCACCAAGGGCAAAAACAATGAAACTCCTCACACAAAATCCCAGTTTTTCACAGCTAAGTGAACAACCTTAGCTGCTGGTACACACATTTTTGTGTATGCATGCCCGTCCCACAGCTTAACTCATTCCAGATAGTAACCATTTGGGTTAGTCTATATAAGTGGTGATTATCCTTTAGTTCAGGGGATTTCTTCATTGGCCTTAGAAATTTACTAGGTTCTGCAGATCAGTTTTTCTATTTTTAGATTCTTGACTTTTCATACTAAACCTTTTTTAACACCAGGTCAGTATCCAGAGTCCTTCATAATCCATCCACTTTCAACACCACTAGCGTAAAAAGAAACATATTCTTTTGCATTCTTTCCTGTAATGCTTTTAATGTTTTATGTAAAGCACTTTAAATTGTCCTGTACATGAACTGTGCTATACAAATAAACTTATCTTGCCTTGCCTTCAGTCCCACTGGCTAGGGCTTATATCCAGAATAAGAAGGCTACAGTGTTTATATATGATTCCCATTCAACACTTTGAAGCAGCAGCTTCTTTCCCAGTTTAGCATTCTCTCACTGAATTCTGCATTAAATTTGGATTTTTCATGCAGTAGCAGTTTTAACGCTGTCTGTGGTCAGTAGATGATGAAGAGTTAATGCGCAAGGCTCTAGCACTATCAGAGATATCAAAAGCTCAGAGGATCGGGTGATTTCTCTCCCTAAATTCCTTCGTCAGGCGAAGCAGCACCAGTACGATGAGACTGAGCCATGCATAAAATTAGCACTGCTGGCTGGGCAGAGACCTATCTAGAGACCCGCTGATGAACAGTCATGATGATTCCATTGACGGCGTCTGGGTGGCCGGTGCAGCTGTACTGGTTGGAGCATCACCGAGTCTATTTTTTATATTTTTGTAACAAAACCATGAAATAGCTAAATTGAAATTACTCTAAGAAAAAGAAATTGTTTGTGTTTCAACACCCTTCAAATTTCTGACCAATATCTATCTAGCTATGGTGGCCATGGCAATTTTCATCATTTTCATCATCAGTTTTGGGAGACACAGTAAAGAGAGGCTATCGTACTATTTTTTACATTTTTAATATTTTCATGATAATATTCTTATTTATTTGTAATCTATCACACTGAAGTGTAACATAGCTGAAAGATAGATCTTAACAAATATGTTTTCTATTTGATTTTGTTTTTTATCATTGTTTCAGCTGAACTGGTAAAAAATATGCTCATACATCATATACAAGGAAAATCAGATGATTTCTCACATAATTTTCTTCATCAGGACAGTCGGACCAATGATACACCAGCTGTCACGCAGGTGCATGATATTGATGTTCAGATTGATATTCTGCTTCTGATTTTCAAAATCTAAACTGTGGAGCTTCGCTAATGCCCCAATATAAGAACATGAGTATTTGTGTGTGGCTCCGCATCACCTGTAAAACAAAAGCTTTCTATTCCATATTTATATGGATCTCTGATTCGCCTAAATACTGCAAACTGCATTTATCATTAAGGCAAACATCCATCCATTATCTTGACCGCTTTTCCATTTCGGGTCGCGGGTGAGCTGGAGCCTATCCCAGCATTTTAACAGGTGAGAGGCAGGTACACCCTGGACAGGTTACCAGTCTGTCGCAGGGCCAACACAGATAGACAAACAACCATTCACACACACACACTCCTAGGGAGAATTTGGAGTGTCCAATTAACCTATCATGCATGCCTTTGGACGGTGGGAGGAAGCCGGAGAACCCGGAGAGAACCCACACATAGACGGGGAGAACATGCAAACTTCACACAGAAAGGCCACCGCCCTCAAGGTTCGAACCTCCCCCCAGCCAAGATTCGAACCAGCGACCTTCTTGCTGTGAGGCTGCGGTGCTAACCACCACACCACCGTGCACAATGTATACTTACACCAATTTTCTTACACATGGGCCAGTGGGTGCAGGCTGGAGTGGGTGGATATGGGCGCAGAATTTGCGGGAGCAAGCAGGTGTGGGATTGAAAAAACAGTCCCGTGCAAGTCTAGTACACATGTACACACATACATACATACTCTGGCTCTCCGGGTAAAGAACTGCAGAGCAGAGGAAGGAGTGTCTGTCCTCAGTATCATCACTGTGGTTCGTGCTTTCAGGTGAAGGAGGCGGAGAAAAAAAATCCTCCACCTTATGTTAGAGTGACTGCTATAGCTAACCATTAATATACTACTGACACATATATTGAGGATTTGCACGTGTCGTCACGAATCACGTGACCTTGCCATGTCCGCCACATTGGTAGGCAAGCTTTCCCAATAGTGTATTCACTAGTGTACATTTGGATGCGTTCTTCGTTTTCCTTTTTCTCCCACCCCCTGAAAATAGCAGCACAAATTATTCTCATTGTTATTTCTCTTCCTGACAACACCAAGTATCTGAATAATCGACATTCTCCCGTTATCTGGAGAAAATAAAGCCAATTGAATACGATCACAGCAGTCTCGAGTGCAGCTAACTAACCAGTTTGCTACCCGACCATATTACTTGTTTATATTATTCATAATCCTCCCACACTGCTGGATGGAAGCGTAGACAAGCCTGTATGCAGATCCAGTCATTCGTGTTCAGCGTTTGAGTTCAGTATCTTTTTTTTAATATATATATATATATTATACCGGCGGGCGGTATGAACAGGTTCATTGTGATCCTCGTTCATGAAACATGCACAGTATAAGGGGCTTACTGGTACCATGATGCTTTTTCCAGATGGAAAATTGCATAAATCAAGAACATCGCTGGACCTTATTTAAGCGGATAAAATCTATGCATGTTATGTCTACGATTGGAAGTGATCATCTGCCCGAAATGTAACAAGCGGCCGTGGGTCGCTCAGTTTCTGTCGGTGCTCCAGTCACGGTGAGCAACATGTCCGAATATAGTTTCTCATTACAGCACATCTCCTCATCTGCTGTTATTAATCTGTAAACACAACGTGCGTTTTCTGTTTAACAGGACACATTGTCACCTGGATTTTAGTGTCCTGTGGGTTTTGTGGTGAGGAACAGCAACAGACCTGCGGTGGCTTCATCGGGTTCTGGCAGATCATCACTTTCTGGCACATCTCAGAAACACAAATAGTATTATCTCAATTTAGTTTCCCTGTTTATCATTTGTTTTCAGTAGAAAATAAGATAACATGGACAGATTATACACGGACCGTCCTCCGCTGCGATACACAATTATTTTTTTCCGTGTTCGGCTGGAAATCAGTAATCAGACTTCTATGATCTCTTATCTTTTCTGTTATGACAACCCACTGCTACACATGTGGTAACCATGGCTATATAGACACTCCGCTTCATACTAATTGATATTTCTAGAAAACTGAACGCTTTCCACGCTATACTTGCAGTGCTCTCTATGCTTACAGCCTACCAAAATTGTCTACCATGGGGGCATGGCAGTATACAGTCACGTGGTTTTTGTGACGTAGCTGCAAATCCTCAATACTACTGACAGACTGAGACATATGCTAGAATGGCGTCTGGGTACCATGGTAATGGGTGATGCGTTTGTTTTACAGAGGCTCTTAAGAAGAACACATTGACGGCACAAGTGAACCAGCAGGAAGCTGAGAGGGCACTGTCAAAATGGTTCACTGGGGCAAGAGACAGAGGAGGACGAAGGGCGTCCAGACAGCCAATGCAAACTTAAACAGAAATGTGTTCTCGGGTACAGGTATGTTATTAAATTGATCTTATTACTTATTACTCATTTAAAAGTACAGGTGCTAATCCATTTTATTGAATTGTATTGCTTTGATGTAATCTGCTTTGATCTGTTATTGTTTTAATCATTAAAAGAGCTATACCTGATCTTGCACAATTTTGAACCGTGAATGAGGAAAACAGTTTAGTTTGAACTTCACGCCCCGCCCTTGACAATTTTCCCCAGGAAGAGACACTCCTACATTTATAGCAAAAATACTAAACATTCCTCATGAAACATTCCTAAAGAAGAAAGTAATAAACAGATCCCTGTCTAGGAGGACTACAGCCAGTTTTGAGTCCAAATTCAGTCACAGGCATCTCGAAATGCTGTCCACATCCAGTTGGCTAAACCGAGAATTACACGAGCTCTATTCCTATTTTGGTCCCACTTGTGTTTCAGATCTTTCTTTTCTCGCCCAGTTTTAATCCGTTTAGTCTGTTTTGCCGTATATACAGTAACATCCCGTTGAGATATCCTAGCTTTCCTCTCGGTAGCCATGCTGTTCTGTTTACAAGATCTGTTGCGCATGCGCTGGGAGAGAACACCCCTCGTTAGGGAACGCTCTTACAGGCTGATTGTAAACCGGAAGATCTCTAGAATTACCCCATTGGCAGAGAGAGCGTCACGCCATTGGCAGCTTTGCCATCTAAAAAGGCCTGGACTCGTACATATGAGTTTTAAGTTATGAGTTATAAGTTATCAATGAGTTATTTATATTTATCGAATAATCCTTTTACCAGAAAATATACCATGTAAAAAAACATTCTGAGCGAGATAAAATCAGGTATAGTTCCTTTAATCTGTCATGTAAAAAGAGTTGATGCCATTTTAAACGGTAGTAGAAGTACAGGAAATTGTTATGTTCTTAAAATGTTACTCAGTTACAAATTGTAACTTAAAACTAAAATAACTGGTGTCATTGCATTAATTATTATTGCTTTGTATTAAAGTTATACCATGTAACTTTTGACCTAAATATAAGAAAAATGTAGTAGATCATAATATAATGATTAATGTAAGTAATAATAGATGATTTTTTTAGGGCAATATGCAGCACTTGACGCATGTTAATGCTCCGAGAAGGCTGCCATCCTCAAAAACCAGACATCGTAAATTTGCAGGAGTGGGCCATCTCTTGTTGGATCATGTAACCTAAAACGCTTTGTTTTATGGCTTGATGACTTTAAATCAGCTGTTCAAAGTGGTCTCTGCAAACATGACTCCAAAACACAGATAGAGACTCATTAATTTTGCAACAGTTGTGGTGCCGGTGGGAAGCTACAGGTCTGCTGCTTATGCTAGCCAAAAAGTTACACGGTATAACTTTAATTATTGTATGATACCTTGATTTCATTAAGCTCTTAATATAATCTTCATCCTAAATCTTTTACTTAGTGTGTGTTTAATAAATTCCAAATGTTTTAATCAGCATTTAATCCATTTTACCCCCTCAGCTTCTGCTCCATGCCTGACTGTCCTGGAAAGTGGTTCTGTCTAGACCCTCTACAGTTTCATCCATGTTCCTCACGATTATGCAATGTTGATCTGTTGTCCTGTTCAGTCATTATTCACCTCTGAAAACTTGTTTTAAAAAAATTCATATGATAGAAGTTATACTGTCCATGTATAATAAAAGCTGAATTTGGAAATAAATTAGGCTCAGAAAGTTGTTCAAATCCTGCGGCTGTTTGGTCCACTTTAAACGGACACGTTGTCCGCTTCCATGGATAGTCCACTTCTTTTGGTGCTGTCTGAACACCAAACACATCTTTTTGGGCACCTAACAAGCAAACTCTGGTCCACCTGAAAGCCGGGGGTCTCAGTTTACTTGCAAACAGACTATGTGGTGGAACAGGAAGAAGTGGCACATTCCAACTGTGAAACAGCTTCTTCATGCTCTGTCTGTACCCTGCTTCCCTCTGTTTAAAGTAAAAGGAAACAGGGTAGATCATTGTTTGGGTGGGTCGTACGTTTGGAGTCCTCTGACTATCCTGGTGTGAAAACACCCTTATTCTGGTCAATAGGGCAGCATAGACCACGGATTGGCGATGCGGCCCAGAAATGTTTTGTGAGCATAATAAATTCTCGAGAAAAGAATGTTAAAGTCTGTTTCAGGGAGCGTATGTGGCTGCAGGTTTTCATTCCCAAAAAGTATTAACACACATGAGTAATCCATTGTGTGAAGCCGATATTAGTTGATAGTCAAGATTGGTTTTCTCCTGCTCTGTTAAAAACCTGCACTCACAAAGCTGGGGTTTAGTTATACCCCACCGTAAATGTGTAGCAGTGTATCTATCCAGTGTAAAACCTACCTATGTGCAATCTGCTAGGGCCAACATGGAGCCTAAAATGGGGCCCAGAAGGGTTTTATGCATATTTCTCAGGGCTTCCTTAACTCCCAATGTAATTCTGCAATTGGAACAGGGCCGTTAGAACCTGTGGACAAACCCACTTACAACCCATATTTCAGCCCATATCGCCCTCATATAGGACCAGCTAACATTTAAAGCTAGGACAAAGATGGGTCTTGCATGTTTTGCGCAGATGGGGCCCACATGAAACCTAGTGTAATCCTACTTGATACCCACATGGGCAGTCAACATGGGGCCAACATGAAACCCGTGGACAATCCCACTTGCAACCCAGATTACAGCCCATGTCGTCCCCATTAAGGACCCACTTGATTTTTAAAGCTAGGACCAAGATGGGTCTTGCATGTTATGCCCAGATGGGGCCCACTTAAAACCTAGTGTAATCCTACTGTACACCCACATGGGCAGTCAACTTGGGGCCAACATGAAACCCATGGACAATCCCACTTGCAACCCAGATTCCAGCCCATGTCGTCCCCATTTAGGACCCACTTAAGATTTAAAGCTAGAACCAAGATGGGTC
>NW_024580642.1:0-10451 GCF_017639745.1 Melanotaenia boesemani
CAAACACCAAACGGAAAGGCTTACTTATCTTAAGAGGGAGAGAAACAGAGGTTTAAGTTACTAACAATTACATTTAATAAAGCACTGTCTTGCAGCTTTGCTTTGTCGCAACGGACTGTACCTCGTCCGTGTGCATACATCGAACATGCAATGACTCTTAATCTACACATAAAAAGTTAAAAGCATTCATAAAAGCGCATGCCGAAATTAATAAACGTTATTAACAAACAGTATTTTACTTACTTCTCCGGCTGTCTCCTAAAATCTCCAACTTCCCATCTGTTTGGACTGAAACTTGGTGTAGCTAACTTCCGGTGGTAAAATCTTAAAAAAAAAAAAAAAAAAAAAAAAAAAAAAAGACAACTTCCGTTGTGGCTTATTGTGTTGTGTTGCGGTTTATTTTGTAGTGTTGTGGCTTATTGTGTTGTGTTGCGGTTTATTTTGTAGTGTTGTGGCTTATTGTGTTGTGTTGCGGTTTATTTTGTAGTGTTGTGGCTTATTGTGTTGTGTTGCGGTTTATTTTGTAGTGTTGTGCCTAATTGTGTTGTGTTGCGGTTTATTTTGTAGTGTTGTGCCTAATTGTGTTGTGTTGCGGTTTATTTTGTAGTGTTGCGGTTTATTTTGTAGTGTTGTGCCTAATTGTGTTGTGTTGCGGTTTATGTTGTAGTGTTGTGCCTAATTGTGTTGTGTTGCGGTTTATTTTGTAGTGTTGCGGTTTATTTTGTAGTGTTGTGCCTAATTGTGTTGTGTTGCGGTTTATTTTGTAGTGTTGTGCCTAATTGTGTTGTGTTGCGGTTTATTTTGTAGTGTTGTGGTTTATTGTGTTGTGTTGCGGTTTATTTTGTAGTGTTGTGACTTATTTTGTTGTGTTGCGGCTTTTATTTGTAGTGTTGTGACTTATTTTGTTGTGTTGCGGCTTTTATTTGCTGTGACACCTCTGGGCCACCGTAACTTACACTGTTGGAGATTAACAAAAAATCTGATTAGTTTATTCTTATGATTTAAGAATAACAGTTAATGATGTTTTTTGTTCTCGGTCAGGTATATCCATTCTGATTAGGTGCAAACAGGGAGTGGTGGGAACAGGAACTTTGGTTTACTTCATTTATTAAATGCTTTAGTAGCCAGTTGTTTTTCATATATTAAGATCAAATAGTACTATCAGTTCATAAATAAGAATTATACCCCCACTGGTTACCAGACTTATTTTTATTAATTTAAATGATTTGTAATTGCATTAATTTATTAGCCAAGTTTAACATTTTCAGCAAGATGACTACTTTTTACTTTAATCCCAGGTACATGTAACTGATATTCTATACTCTTTAAATGTAGGTCTTGGGTTTGTAGATTGTCACACAGACAGAGCTGCAAGTAAATGATCTGTTATGTTTTATATAACAGTAAAGTGTTCAATAAAAACCTACAGAAAACAGTGATGTCTCAGACCTACTGTAGTGCAGAGATCTCCACACACAGTTGGAACAGACACGGAGCTGCAGGATGAGCGGTGTTTTTAGCAGGCTGTTAACATGTAAACTGTTAGATAACCACATGAATCAGAGTGAAAGCCGACTGCTTTTGAAAGTCTGCAGGTTCATCTGTGGCTACATGCTGTACCATGTTGCTAGCTCTGATTTTTATCAAATAAAGGAGCTCCGGATAATGTTTACGGGATGAAGATGAACTTTTCCCCGTGGTCTGATTTTAAGTTTAAAACCGTGTCGCGCTACATGTTCCGTGCAGCAGGTAGGTCCAGGTGTGGCCTCTCGCCATGCGTGTCAGAATAAGTTTGTAGTGTCTGTAAAACTCCAGGTAAGGGAGTTTATTGCAACTTCTATATTTTCTGTCTCATTACTTTCACTAAACAGCGCTCCTCTCCCCAGTCCCCAGCTGAGCTGCTGCATCTAGAAGCATCAGTGCTGATTGGCTGTCAGGGGCTGTGCAGCCAATCAGTGAGGGCTGTAGGTGGGACATTATTACTCAGCCCAGATTGCTGCCTTTAGGCAGAGAGAGGCTGCTGTATGAGAGCTGAAGGAGCGTGTTTTATCGTAAACTAATTTTATCAGCTATCGGTGGGGAAAAACAGCTGATACTGATTATTATAAAATTGCCCAATATCGGCCGATATCTGCCATGCTGATTATTGGTCGGTCCTTAATAAAGGGCATAGCTAGACAAATGCATCACGGAAGAGGATCACTCAGCCTTGCTGACTCTGGCTGAGGTGTTAATAACAGTCTCGATGAATAGCTTTGTTCGTTCATTTTATCAGTTTTTAGGTTTGATAAAGGCTCATATCTGGCAACAGTGCCACAATTCTTTAGCTTATAGGGCAAGAAAAAGCAGTCCAATATGAAACTGACCACCTGTTTCTACCCTGAGGTGCAGCAGCATTGAAAGGTGGAGGCCAGTTGGATCAAAGTCTGATACTGATGGGAATGAAGAAAAGATAGCTTACACAAGCTAAGAAGTAGAACTGATTGAGCACTTGTACAACTTTAAGGCAAGTTATAGACTAGGCTACTTGTTAGAAACAGATCAGCTCCTGTCTCCTCCATATCTCCAGCTGTGCAGGGCGGTTCTGTGACCCGCTCCTCTGCACCAGCCGGGGAATGAAACGGCTCCATGGTTACATACAGATTTCCGCCGTATGATCATTTGACAAATGAGGGCTTCTGTGTTAACGTGCTGTGATCAGACAACTAAAGATTAGCACATGGTGTTCAGCATTTATACTGACACATGGTGTTCACTTTCTGCATCTCTGGTGCCATGGCTGTTCAGGGCTGTTTCTAGTCTATACTCTGTTATGTGTTGCTCTTTGTCTTTGCTCCATCTCTTTACAAGTTGCTTACAAATTAGATTTAAATGCCAAAATAGAAAAAGTGTAGAGCTTATACTGAACAATTTTGAAAACATAACTGAACTTTATTTTTACAGGGAGTTGGTGTTTCGCAGGCAAAAAGTCGGCATATGCTTTATACACAGAAGCTGAAATCACACCATAACACATGTGAAAAGCGCTATGAGGTGGCGCAGGCAGAGAGACAAGAGGAGGAGAGGAAGAGGACTATGGTTCTACTTCGTCAGCGGGATACAGCAGTGAGTCCTGCTACATTGTTTAAATAGGGATGTGTATGTCTGATATTAAGATCGGATATCAGCTCTCATATTGCCCAAATGGCCAGACCGGGTAATGAGGCTGATCCATGACACAGATCTATTTACTATTTAGTGGTGCTGTGATATGTGTTGACTTGATGCACGCAACAAGTAGCAGCTACCTCTCTGTGTCAAGAGGAAAGCCTGTTCCATCCTCCAAGAAGCGAGAAATTTGTTCTTGTTCTCGAGGCCGCAAGAATGAGAAAAAAGTTATTTTTCGTATTTCATACTCCGCGAGAAGCAGCGCGAGATGAGGCAGGGGCTACTGTGGGGGGGCTCGTCTGTCTCTATGTGCACTGAGCCAGTTGACCCGGTTATTTTTTATTTTACATGAAACTTGGTCGTGACAGTGCAGGACTGTACACGCGGCAGTATCCGTGTCTTTACTGTGTTGGAAGCGTTTCTGTACTTTTTCACCACCTTGATCAGCTTTTAATTAAAGCTGTTCATTCATCCTGCATCAGTAGAAATGTGGAAGTCACTACGTCCCCCTTCATGCTTTCACACCTTATCTACGCCCACCTCACACGACCGACCAATCACGTAACACTTCTCGGAGCCCCTCGAGAAAAAAGTTCAGCCAGCTCGATGTAGCAAGAAGTGTCCTCATTCACATCCGGTGAACAAAGAGCAAAGTTCTCGCTTCTCGTGGAGTATGTAGAGGCCTTATGTCTCTCAGTCATGTATCAGTATAAACATGGCAACCTCTGTAATTGTGCAACTTTTTGTTGGATTTACTCTTTGACAAACCTGCTCACACCCACTCATAACTAGCATTATTTTTTTATTAAGATGGCTATTCAGGAACTACCTGTTCTGGTTAACAGTGAGCATGTCAGGGTATTTTTCTATCAATGAGATCTGCTGTAAAAAGAATGATTTCAGAAACTTACCAAGAAGGACTTAGAAATTTGACTTTAACCCCTTGTCTTCTTTTAGATGGACATAGAAGGTCATGGTTTGGTGACAGAGGAATCAAGTTTTGAATTTAGTGAGGATGACTATGTCCCTGAATCCGGATCAACCAGCAGTAGTAGCTCACTGGATCTCAAACAAGAAAGGAAGAGAAAAGTGCAAAAAGATCATAATACACCTTTCCTAAACAAGAAAATGCATCTCATGTCTCCAAACGAGAGTGGACTGTCTTCAGCAGATGATTCTGGAGAAAAGGACAGTGATGATGCAGCTGACAAGAAACAACCAAAAAAGACAAAGAAAAAAGCCCAGAAAAGATCAGTGAAACATGCTGAGGAATTCACAGTACCATACAAGAAAACGCATCCTCAGAAATCAAAGGAGAATAGACTGTCTTCAGCAGATGATTCTGGAAAAAAGGACAGTGATGATAAAGCTGACAAGAAACAACAAAAAAAGAAGAAGAAAAAAGCCCAGAAAAGATTGTTAGAACATGATGAGGAACTCACTGGACCACGCAAGAAAAGGCATCCTCAGAAATCAAAAGAGAGTGGATCGTCTTCTGACAGTTCTGTGAAGGTCATGACATTTAAAAAAAAAACATGATGGCAGCAGATTGTACAATAAAACGTTTTATTGCCCATTTTGTTCAAAACCTTACCATAAAATGGCTTGTCATTTAGAGTCTAAACATAAAGATAAGCCAGATGTGGCTAGAGCAGTTGCGTTTCCAAAAGGCTCTAAAGAGCGAAGGATTCAGTTGGGTCTCTTAAGGAATAAGGGGAAACGCATGCACAATAATGATGTGCTCGAAAGTGGAAAAGGCATTGTGATACCTCGTCAGCAAGCAAAAGAGCCTGTAAAGCCTTCCGATTACATGCACTGTATAAACTGTGAGGCTTATCTTAAAAGATCATCGCTGTGGCGGCACATGAAGATATGCCACCTAAAGATGAAGGCTGAGGAGTACAAAAGAGGAAAGTCTAGGGTCCAAACCCTCTGTGCTCACGCTCAGCCTGTTCCACAGAGTGTCAGTGAGCGGCTCTGGAAATTGGTTCTGTCCATGAATGAAGATGACGTAACACGTGCTGTCCGCAAAGAAAAACTCATATTGAAGTTGGGTGAACACCTTTTCAACAAACATGGTCATGATGTGACAAAGCATGAATATATCAGACAAAAAATGCGTGAGATGGGTCGCTTGCTCCTACAGGGACAGCAGAGCTGGCATTTGAAAGAAATGTCAGATTTCTTTACACCAGCCAATTTTCTTCATGTGACTGATGCTGTAAAGCGGGTAGCTGGATTTGACGAGGAAACTGGGACTTACAAAACACCATCCTAGTTGGGTCACAGTCTTAAAAAGTTGGCCAATATCTTTGAATGTGAAGGCATGATGTCAGGGAATGAGGAGGCCATTCACAATGCAAAGGTGTTCAGACAGATTAGCAACACAAAATGGAATGAATGCATTTCATCACAAGCCCTCAGGACGCTCACTGAAGCGAAATGGAACAGTCCACAGCTCCTGCCTTTCACTGAGGATGTGAAAAAAATCCATCAATTCATTGATAAACAGAGAAAGGACTTGCAACACAAACTTGAACTTCAAAAAAACAAGAAAAACTGGTCAGAACTTGCAAAACTTACACTCTGTGAGTTAATCATTTTTAACCGCAGAAGAGAGGGGGAGGTCTCTAAGATGCCCCTCAGTTGTTTCACCGCAAGACAGACCTGGAGTCATCCTGATGTGGAGCTGGCACTGACTGACGTTGAGAAGAAACTGTGTCAACATTTTCAAAGGATAGAGATGAGAGGGAAGCGAGGACGTAAAGTTTTGCTTCTTCTCACCCCAGAAATGCAAACATCGATGAAGCTCCTTGTAAATACTCGTAACGACTGTGAAGTCCCAGACAGCAATCAGTTCATGTTTGCAAGGCCACAGGCACCGACACACTTCCGAGGGTCGGATGTTATTCGACAGATAGCTCAATCCTGTGGGGCCAGTAACCCAGAGGCACTGTCGTCAACTAAATTGAGGAAACACATGGCCACAATGTCCCAGCTTTTAAATCTTAAGGACAATGAAATGGACAACCTAGCTGATTTCTTAGGCCATGATATTAGAGTTCACCGCCAGTACTACCGGCTGCCAGAGGGAACGTTACAGCTGGCTAAGGTCAGTAAAATGCTGTTGGCCATGGAAAGAGGGAAAATGGCGGAATTCCAGGGACAAACTCTGGACGAAATCTCCATTGATCCACAAGGTAAGACAACCTCTGGTAACTGTATTCATTTTTTTGTCTTGATTTATCATATTCACATTCCTTTTCGGCGTGAAGGTGTTTGGCTCTCTTGTGGGATGCTGTCGTCAGGTCCTGATGAATGTATACTGAATTATTTTGTCCATGTGGTTACTGTGGTCCCCAGAAGTAATAGCTCAGGACAGTGACCAATCAGAATTGGATGAGGACAATGACCAAATGGCTGCGTCTACAGAGTTTTCTTCGCCCTCCAGATCATCCCCTTCAAGACCATCATCCTCCACACCTTCAAGATCCACTCAGTCATCTTCAAGACCATCATCCTCCACACCTTCAAGATCCACTCAGTCATCTTCACGACCATCATCCTCCACACCTTCAAGATCCACACAGTCACCTTCCAGACCTTCATCCTCCAGTGTGTCGAGTAAGTTGACAACTACATTAGGGCTGCCATGATTCTTCAACGACGTTGACTATAAAGATTCATCAATGCAAAAATGTCACTGTCGACGTGTCGTATAAGGGCTCCGACATAAACTGCGCCAGGCATCCTCATAGGGGCTTATCTATGACATTTGGTGTGCAGTTTTGCTTCCGTTATGTTTTAAGATTGCACCGGTTATCATTTGCGTGCGCTAACAGCAGTGTTTAAATGAGGATTTAGCGGCGCTGTTTGTTCTGTCATGGAAGTATTCAGAGAGCAAGGAAACCGCAAACTCAAAATGAATTTCAATCCAATTGAGGTTGAAATATTAGTAGAGGAGACAAAAATATTGCTGAGCTCAAGAAAATCTAAATGTCATGTCATGCATGTAAAAGTTTTTACTGAAAAATATCTTTACAATAGCCTTTTTATTTGACCCTTAACAATTAAAACATGGTTTGATGAGCAGGCTGACACCTCAGCAGTTCAGCGCCTGTGCATCTATAAGCCTGTATCTTATTTTCCTGACGCTACCTCGGGTCGGAAGCTCCCATGCTTTTTCTGCGGATGTGACGTCTAGCGCGTTCATGTGAAATGGTTACGGGCCAGCTCGCGTTGCCTATAAATACTGCAATTTCTGCCACAAAACTCCTTAATTTCACCAATATGTTGTTATGAATCACTGGTCTGATCTCTCTGTGAGCGCCATGCGGCTTGGAGTTGCATTTTTGTAGCGATCCATCGTTATTTACAGCCATTACAGGCGCTGTGATGCAGCCTGGAAGTGACGTCATTGAAGTCCTTAATCACAGTTAATGGCTGTAAATAACAACGGATCCCCACAAAAATACAACTCCAAGCTACATCACGTTCACAGAGAGATCGGACCAGCGATTCATAACAACACATTAGTGAAATGAAGGAGTTTTGTGGCAGAAATTGCCGTATTTAGAGGCAGCGTGAGCTGGCCCTGTTCACTCCCATTATATTGGATGTATGCTGATCAGAGTGGATCTAAATATCTCCCGAAGGAGTTCGAGTTACACCAAAACTGTCTGGGTGGGTAATTGATCGTATTTCATGCTAGAAAATAGGTCCAGGTTGAACAATACCGAACTTCTCCTTTAAAAAATTATATTTAGCCTGAAAAAAATTTGAAATCTTAATGGATTTGACAACACTTGTGTTTAAATTTATAATCCAATACAGGTCACTATTGCTGATTGCCACATATGATCTCTGTGTTGCAATAGTATGTTGGGCACAACTTCGCTGGTACTGTGAAAAATAGTGGAGTTGGCAAGTCATTCAGCTGCTTCAAAAACCAGGAGATATTGTTATCCATCTCAGAGGAGGAGGGACCTGAGAAGAGTAAAAACTCAAGTAAATTTAGGTGAAGCTCCTTTAGATGGACCCACGTAATCATTTTTAACATCAAAACAGGGAAATGGCAACTTTTCTCCTGGATCAGTAAGAGCTGAGGGGTGTTTCAGAAAGGAGGTTCAGCAAACTCTGAGCCTAACTCGGAACTCTGAGATGAAATTCTGTTTATCAAAATTTTCTTCTGGATGTAAAACTATGTGAATTATCTCCACTTCACCTGAAAAGTAAATGACAGACGGCTCTTTCAGACTCAGGGTTTCGTCAAGTAAACCTCCTGGCAAGCATTTTAGGTTCACAAAGTACTACTAAATTATTTACTCTTTGTCGTCGAATAGTAGATTAGAATAGTAGTAGATCCTGCGAGTCTGGCGCTGATGAATATGCAATATGGGCGTTTCTGCCAGAATGTGCAAAATGTTGGGAGAACAACTCAGTTTTGTGCACACATTGTGATTTATCAACCGTGCAATGGGTTGCGTTAGTATTTTGTGTTTGTTTTAGCACGTCTGAAAAGTAGGTGTCAGCTAGCAGCTTTACGCACACATGGCTGAAAGAGTGCTGCCTGCAGGACTGCAGACATGCCGAGCTGGGTCAAAAGAATTTCTCAAGAGGAAAGCGGGCAATGCTTTAAGTTTTCATTATTTAATTGGATAACAATCAACATGGCAAACATCACTATTCAACACAGATTTATTCTACAGGATTGATCAGAACATTGTGGCTACTGCAGCATAATGGTATTTAAAGATGACATTAATTATGTCTATTTTTAGTTTCCTCTTTCTTTGGTGATGTCATATTCTTTAATTAGATCAACTCCTGCGCGTTCCTTCTCTCCAGGCCGCAGCTGATGGTCTCTGCAGCTGCTGGCATTGGGGTACAAAACACGCATCCTGTGCATAATATCAGACCATCTTCAAGGTTTATTTTGTTCCAATAGCAACCTCTTATCCATGTCCCCGTACACTGTCTTTATTATTCTGTCTTCAGGCTCTGCAGGGACGCCTGTTCTATTTTTATTCTGTAATACTTGTACTTATTTTATTTTCTCTATCTTTGTAATCTGCCTCTTCTTTTTAGCACTCTGTGGACTATCAAGAAATCATTTGCACCAATATTAAAACAGGAACCTGCTCTGAATGATGTTTATTTTGAGTTCAGTGTTCAAGAACATTAAGCTATTGTATTTTATCCAGGTTCTTCACAGAGAAGAAAGTGGTCAGAGGAGGAGGTCACGGCGGTGGAGAAGACGCTGAATGCCTTTATAAGGTCTAGGAAAGTCCCTGGAAAAGATGAGTGTGAAAAATGTATCAAGGCGTCTCCACAGGCTCTGCAGGGAAGGAGCTGGACAGCAGTAAAATTCTATGTGAAGAACAGAATCGATGCTGACAAAAGAAAGAAATAAGCTGCTGCTGAGTTCTCAAAGCACTTTATTGTTAGTCAGAGTCTAAGCTAAATTAGTAGCAAATTAAAATGCTCAAAGTTTGTATTTCATTCAGATTATGATTTTATGTTAAACTCTTCATTGAATGAGTTGCTGTTAAAGCTAGAGAGAATTTGTGCATTTGACTCTGACATGTTGGAACAGTGTATGCATTTTCATGTTTTAATGCATCTGTTGGTTAAATAAACCACATCTCATTACAGTTCTAAGTCATAAATTAGCAATATTCAAATTTAAGTATCATGTATTTTCATCTCATCCATTTTCAGTACCACTTGTCCAATTCAGGGTCACGGGGGTTGCTGGAGCCTATCCCAGCTATTATCAGGCAAGAGGCATGCTACACCCTGGACAGGTCGCCAGTCTGTCGCAGGGCCGACACAGAGAGGCAGACAACCATTCACACACACTTTCACTCCTAGGGACTGTTTAGAGCAGGGATCTTCAATCCTGGTCCTCGAGGACTGGTGTCCCTGCAGGTTTTCCTGGTGTCCCTGCCGCAACACACCTGACTCACATCAATTAGCAGATTTGTGCAGAGCTTGTTTTAGTCTGAGTCATGTATGTTGCAGCAGGGACACTATAAAAACCTGCAGAATTCTGGCCCTGGAAGACCAGGATTGAAGATCCCTGGTTTAGAGTGACCGATTAACCTAACATGCATGTCTTTAGATTGTGGGAGCAAGCCGGAGAACCCAGGAAGGCCGTTGTTGGAACTGTTCAAACCCGGGGCTCGAACTAGCAACCTTCTTACTGTGAGGCTTTGGTGCTAACAACGACACCACGGTGCAGGCCATATTTATAAGTATTTAGGTTATTTACTTAAGCAGATATATTAAACACTGTGGCTTCC
>NW_024580643.1:0-10195 GCF_017639745.1 Melanotaenia boesemani
TAGAGTTTTAACTTTTATTTATTTTTCTTAAGACTCTTTTTGAAATATGCTGCCCCAGTGACTGTGAAACTAATCAGGGTCATTTAGACATTTAGACAAATAGTCATATATAACCATCACGTCAAATCAGTTTATGTGTACATGTTCACAAAACTTCATTTAGATCCAGCCACAATGCACAATAAGTCTTGACAAAGACCTAACTTGGATACTAGATGTCTTAGTTTTTTTTTTATATATTTCTAGTCTAAAACGTACCCACAGTGAAACAAGGGTGTAGCAGTATGCATACTACACAATTCACACACATCTACACAAATTCAAGCAAACATAGGAATTCATGTCGTGTACACAGAATTAAGTTTTGTTTTCTCAGATTAATTTATTTTTTGTGCAAAAAAAATTTTAGCTCAAAATGTCAAATCAATGTTTTATTAACAGCAGAAGATAAAACATATAATCTGTTGACAGTGAAACATTTTACTAAATACTGGCTCAGGTCTGAGAGAAGTTGGGACAGGTCCATGTTCACCACTGTGGAGTATCTCATCTTCCTCATAAACATCTTGGAATTAAGACCAGCTGCTGGGCCTTTGGGAGAGGACTGTTGTCCAACAGATTATCATTCCCACTTTGTTACACACTGATTTTTGTTCTGTTTATAAAATTTTTAATTCCACTGTAACATTATGGATGATATACATCCATCCATTTTTCTTAAATCTAATTGAGGGGGTTGGGGCAAATCCCAGCTGCTATCATGGAATTAAAAAAATGCAACTGTAAATTGTATTGTAATTATTATGAATCAGACTGATATGACCCTAATGTTAGTGTGTTTTCATTATTTGTCCTCAGATTCTGAACTGTTTGTGCTGCGTGGAAGGAACCTACATCTGGATGTAAAGAAACCTGTTAAACTAACAGACGAAACTTATTTTGTATGGAAATTTAATGACAGTAGAGTAGTTAGATTTACTCATAACAAACAAACAACAATTTTTCCCTCATATAAAGAAAACGTTGACTTTAGTGAAGGAAATTACTCTCTGCAACTAAAAAATCTACAACACAGCAACAGTGGAAGTTATAAGGCAGTAGTGATAGGGGAGAAAAGCGTAATAGTAGCTGAATACAGAGTCACAATCCAAGGTAAGTCTCTTTTGCTTATGCTTTTGTTTTGTTTTACAAAATGCTTGTTTTGTGCTTCCAAACTATTCACACCTAATGCTATTCCTCAGATGAAGTGTCTTCAGTAAACCTGACCGTGACCCCCAACAACTCTTCCTCCTCCTCCTCCTGTAAGCTGACTGTGACCTGCAGCACAGAGGACTCTAGCATCAGCAGGACCTTCCAGTGTGACAAACAGAACTGCTCTCTGGTGAAAAAACCAAACTTGAAACCTCCAGTCCAAACTTCCTCTATCATTCTCTACTTGCAGCAAGACTACATCATCTGTAACCATAGCAACCAAGTGAGCTGGAAACATGATAACAAGGAGCTCAAATCCTACTGCGCGACAGAACAAGGTAAATGTAAAATTATAACATCATACAAGCAGTAAACCGAGAGCTTTTTTAAAAAGTTTTTATCTGCTTTTTTAACTTAATGTTGGATGTTACATAAACTCTCAATACCAGTTGCTGAAAACAAATGAAAAGTTTGGCTGGGAATTGCAGTTTTCTGCAAATAAATTTCCTACTGAACTTTTGAAGGACTTGTGAACACCAGCTGCTATCATGGAATTAAAAAAAAATTACAATAGTAAATTGTATTGTAATTAGGCAAGGCAGTTTATTTTTATAGCACATTTCATGTACAGGACAATTCAAAGTGCTTTACATGAAACAAAGACATTACAGATATTTAGAAATAGTAAAAGGCATCAACACAAAATCACAATAAAATAATAAATTACATTAAAATGATAAAAAGCAAGATAAGTTAAAAAGTTAACATGCAGATTTCATGCATAGGTGCATGAGAAAAGAAATGTTTTCTCCAAATAAATTTTCTACTGGCCTTTTGAAGGACTTGCAAACTTTTTCTTGTTGACTCTTTTTTCATGATTTAACCATTTTAATGTTTTTACAGTTTCCATCGTTTCTGCAGCCAATACAATTACAGTTGGAGTACGAACAGCGATATTGGCTCTGGCTACGGCCTGTACTGTCATTGTCTACATAAAATGTAAGTCTATCTATCTATCTATCTATCTATCTATCTATCTATCTATCTATCTATCTATCTCTCTCTCTCTCTCTCTCTCTCTCTCTCTCTCTCTCTCTCTCTCTCTCTCTCTCTCTCTCTCTCTCTCTCTCTCTCTCTCTCTCTCTCTCTCTCTATCTATCTATCTATCTATATCTCTGTCCGTCTGTCTATCGATCTGTTGATCGATTTGCTTCTCTCAGAAATAATCTTTGTGGACGAAAAGAAGGAGTTTTTCACAATTTATTGACCATTACCGCTCTGACAGCCTGCTCAGTTTGTTGTATGCTGACAAATTGGGTTGAAACTAAAAAGTTTTTATCTAAATATATTTTATTAACCAACATCTGTAGTCCATGTTAAACTTTAAATATTTTCTACTGCTTCTCTATGTATGTAGGTACAGCTCAATACAATTTTTTTCTCGCTAAACAACAATTTCAATCATTTTTAGGCATAAAAGCTTTATTTTCTATGACTGACCCACAGGTAAAAGAAAAAGCAATGAAAATACAGGGAATGACATTTCTCAGGTAAGCAGTTATTTCATAAGTTATTTAATTTGATAATAATAATGAAGGCTACCATCCTGCAAGGTTGTAGCAGGGAAACACTAAAACCTGCAGGATGGTAGCCCTCCAGGACTGGAGTTGGTGTCCCATGGTGCAGGGTAACTTTATGATGACAAATGTTTTCCCTAAAGAAAACCTTTCTGATTCATTTTTAGGAAATGACCCACGACCTGTGAACTCTGCTGAGACCAAACACACCCCGTCAGATCCAAGTACATGCCCGCCAGAGACAGTGTACGCACAGGTTCAAAGACATGACAACGCCAAAAGATAAAAACCACAAACATGATGTATTTACAAGACTCAACATGCACAAATAGAACCATTTTAGCACAGCCAAAGTGGTTCTCCATGCTGGAAGCTTTGCCTGCCTGCTTAGTCTGCAGGGTGGTTGAAGACAACCCTGTTGGTGGTTGTAGTTGCTCGGAAGGTTGGAGAATCCTGCACCACAGTCTAACTGTCACAATGTGGACCTCTGTCTGCCCTCATCCTAGTTTTTACTGTGAGAATGCCCTCTGTGGTTGTGGAGTGGGGTGTGGACAAATGCCTAAGATAAGAATGTTTCCTCATCCAGTTCAGCTGTTGTATAAAGTCATTATATGTATTTCCATTAATTTTTTATTTTTATTTTTATTAAAGATTAAAACCGGACATGAGGGTGAGCATGTGTGGGTGTGTGTACATTTATGTGTGAATATGATTGGGTGTGTTTCTACATTTGATAGTTTAATACTTGTGGCTCAAAAGCTTTTGTTTTTAACATGTAAAAATGTTACTTTTTAAGAGACAAAGATGTAATGCATGTTGTGCTGTTTTTGGCTATAAAGAGAATTTGATGATGAAATAATATGTGGTACTGAGTAGTTTATTTTTCAGATCTTGTTGTCAACTCTTGTTTGTTATTACTGCAGTCTTGTTGTGTATACTGTATGTTTGTGTAAACAACATGAGTACATGTCGTCACACTATCCACACATCCATCCATCCATCCATCCATCCATCCATCCATCCTAGGCAAGAGGCAGGGTACATCCTGGGCAGGTCATCAGTTCATCACAGGGCCAACACAGACACTCACTCCTACGGAAGAATTTAGATACGCCAATAACTAACTTGCATGTCTTTGGACTGTGGCAGGAAGCCAGAGTACTGTGTAAGAACCCATGCATACAAAGAGATAACATGCAAACTCCACACAGAAAAGCCAGATTCAACCCCTATATCAGCCGATGCTTGAACCAGAAAAACCTTCTTGCTGTGAGGCGACAGTGTTAAACACATGGAGGAGCCATACAGTTTACTGTTAAAGTTGTTTTAGTTTTATGATGTAGTATCCTTATTCATTGTACATTATCCTGCCTCGTTTCAGTCTTTTTAATGATACTTTGAGACATATTGCCATTTTACCAGCAATAAAACAATAACAAAACATTGTGAAAAAATGTCCATTGTCTTTGTTTAAAAATGCAAACTGCTGTGATGCCTAAAGGCGAGGTTTGTTCAGATGTTTGAAAATCTGTGAGAGCTTCTGAATAATCTCAGAAGCTCTGAGGATGGAACATTACAGAGCACAGAGAAAAGTTTTAAGGTATCTGTCATGATCTGTGAGTCTTTGGTTTTGGTGTGTGTTTTTAAAAAAAAAAAAAAAAAAAAAAAATGGAATGGCATTAATGGGCTTCCATGCAGAAATGTAGGAGAAACAGAAATTAAAACAAGTAAATTGTGGCACAGAGAGAACAGACACAGGGTGACCTCTGGTGAGAAAAAGGGGCAGAAAAATAGAAAAAAAAAACAAATGATAAAAAAAAGAAACGCAAGCAAGTCCAAAACTAAATGACTAAAACTAAAACCACGAAAGCCTTTATAAAAATTGTGATTTAATCAATTTAGTGCTGTTTTCTGTTCTTTACGATTTTGTGCACACTTTCTCTTTTTTTGCAATCCTATTTTACAGTAGGGCTGCAAAGATTAGTTGACGTTGTCGACAATAGTCGACAATAAAAATAGTCGACAACGAATTTAGCCGTCGACTATTGTCGGCAAAAAAAAAAAAAAATAAAAACAAACTACAGAGTGACATATCGTCTTCTAATCCTATCTCTGCTGAGAGTTGCACAATGCACATGCGCAAAGAGAGGGAAAAAAAATACAGGGTGAGACATCGCCTTCTTTTTTTTTTTTTTTATCTCTGCTGAGAGTTGCACATGCGCCATAAAGTCCTCCAGGGGAAAAATATGGTGCTGGACCAGGGAGCAAAACCGCAGCGCAGAACGTTAAAAGTCTGGGATAACTTCACGTTAAACTTACAAAATAAATTAAATACATGTGAGATTTGTAAAGCGGACCTTGTGTACCACCGAAGTACGTCTGCAATGCTCGAACATTTAAAGAGGAGGCACGTCGGACTTACTAAACAACCTCATGCAAGATTTCAAAGCTGAAAGTGAAATAAGATCCATATATAATAATCATGAGATACATAATCCGATTGGTCTACTAGTCGTTTTAATAGTCGGTGACTAATCGACCATCAGAATAGTCATTAGTTGCAGCCCTATTTTACAGTATCACAAAAATATATTCGTCACAGAAAATAAGTTCAAGGGTGGAAGTCAGGTGAATTTGATGTTTGTTGTAATATAGTCCTGTTTTTATTTGAGATGTTTTACAAAAGTATTTAAATAAAAATGCAATTAAAAACCTGGCATCTTTAAGCACTGATATAGTTCCTTTCACTCTGATAATGTCGAAGGAATCAGCCAGTGCATGACAGTTTTTTCTTTCAGGCAGCTGCTCTCTGTGGAGAGGCTAGCGTTGGGGTCTATGCCGAAAAGATGTTTGTTCTGTTGAATATGTCCAAATGGCTTCTTGTAATAATGTCACTTTTGCCAGCCACTTGAGAAATGGTCCAAGTGAAAACTCAGTGCCTGCATGTGGTCGACCTGTGACTGCACCCAACCAGACTTCTGCAACTGCAGCATTAGTCAGCAAAACTGTGTATATTCCGACCCCTATATAAGGATTCCAGGATCAGTTAGAGGGAGTTCTGACTGTAACAGCAGCAGACTCCGTATGGTACTAGTCCAGGGGACAGACAATACGAATCCAGAATTCTGTATTTGCACATTTCTCATATCAATTGTAATTAATAAATTAGTTAACTGAGAGAAGTAGTCTGTCATATTTTGATCCATCAAAGAACACGCAGGAGAAGACCCTAAAGAGAAAGGTAGAAAGAAAATGTGTGGAACAGTACCTTATTAATTAGGAAAGTGGGAAATTAGTACCTGCCTATTTTAATACTGTGGGAAGAAGTACCTGTTCTTTATTACTTGTGCATTTTTAAGGTTTTCTCCAACAACTTTTACTTGAATTTAGTTGAGTAAAAAGCTTGAGTTAATACTTCTAAAGAATAGTCTTTTTAAACCTTAGCATCTACACTTATAATAGTAAATACAATACTTATAATAAGAGTAATGAATGTAAATACTTGTGATACTTCTGGTGGTTTGGTAAAGGTGTACTCTAGCCATCATCCACAGGTCAAATAGGTTGGCTTTAGGAGTGAAAGTAATACTTTGTGTGTTGTTGAAAGGCTGACACAGAAGATTCAAAGCCATGCATGTTGAGTACTACTAAAACATCTGTTGTCTTTCATCGCCTTTCTGTCTGATTTGAGAGGACAACATCTTGCTTGAACAAAAAATTCCCTGAAGAATTGGGCAACATGTGGGATTCTACATCCTTCACTGAAGCTTGCCAGCAAGGTCCTGGGAAAGAATATTTTCTGAAGCTGGGAAGTTGACATAGAAGAGGAGCCCACAGTACAAAAACATATGGTTTCACCAATTAAAACCCCAGAGGTTCTTAAATAACTGAAAAAAAAAAGTTTTTTATAGGTTTTGTTGAAACAGCTGGAATGAAACACTGAAAAAAAAAAAACTTACTGTAGGTTCAAGGTTCAAGGAATCTTTATTATCCTGTGAGGGTAATTTGTTGTACAGCGAGCAGTAAAGAAAAAATCTGTTACAAACACTAAAAACAACAATAAATATCTAAAAGGACTATGATTAAAACAAAGTAGAGCTACTTATTCAACAGGGCAATGGCGGGAGGGACAAAAGAGTGTTTGTGTCTGTTAGTCCTGCATCTTGGTAGGATGTACCTGCGCCCTGATGGAAGCAGCAAAAACTCATAAACCAGTGGGGGACTTTGATTTGCAAGGATTAAATGTGCCTTGTTTAGCCCTCTGGTTTGATACAAGACTGAGAGGTCATTCAGGGAGATCCCTGCAATCTGTTCTTGTTCTTCAGGGAAGGGAGTCGTACCAACAGATAAAATAGAAAGTTGAAAGCGATTCAATAAATCAAGAGTATAACATTTGCACAAAAGTCCTGTCAACATTAAAACTATGAAGCTTCCGATAGAAATACATGCGCTGGTGAGTCAGTGGGTTAATCTAAACACTGTAATCACTCACAAAGAAGAAAGGATCTCTCATTCTGGTTTGGACTGAGAGTCCAAGCTGTAAATGAAACTGAACCAGCATTTCACCCTTCGCAACCTGTCATTTACATGTATTCTTTGGTTTATTCTAAAATGTGTATAGAATGTGGCTGAGAGTGTGTCTGCAAATTATGGATATTTTCTGAAGCTGGTGACAGAAGTGTCATTGTTGCTGCTCTGCTGTGCAGCTCTGCAATCAAGCTCATCTGCTTCACCTGCCCTGATTACTCACTCTCCCCACCTGCTCCCCGCCCTACTTAAACATTCTCCAGTCTCTGCTTCCCTGCCAGATGGTCAGCAATACTAACCTTGTTGAGATCCAGTATTTTTCTTGTGCTTCAGACCTCCTGTTATCGACCCTGTCACGCCCTTGGATTTCTCTTGCCCCCCTTGATAAGGAGCCTGATATCTACCTTTTTGTGTATGAACATTGCCTGCCCTTGACTACGCCTTTTGGATGAGTGGATCCATAAGTAATGTCTGGAGTTGTTTCAGAGGATAAATAGTGTATAGGCTACTGTTTCATTACATGCACAATTAACGTCACTCAAAGAGACCTGCATACCTTTATCTTTTGAGCGTTTCTCTTCTTCTTTCCTTCTCTTCCTGAACTGGGCACCTGATGGTTTCTTTGGTGTTTTGTCCATGATACACCCTTGACTCAACTTAACATCTCCTTTTCAGTCCGTCAAACACCCAGAGTCAAGATTGACGTCACGTGATGTGAACAAAATCACGTTGGTGCAGGCAGATTCTTGTTTTCTTTATCCTTTTTTTTACATTTTCACATAACCCAATAAATTTAATAACACATATGTGTTAATTTTATGAATGAAATACAATTTATTTGGTCGCAGCAGTTTGTGTTGTGTGTGGCCTGAGATCAGGCCCCTCCTTGCTTTTCCTGAGAGTGAGACTCAACCTGCTCACAACCTCTGCAGTTGCGAGTTGATCCCCCACCCATTAACTTGACGTGGAAATGAGCTGTATTAGTCTAGAAAACTGGCAATTTTTTTTTTTTTTGAAAGATTGCGCCCTGGGCAGTCGCCCACCTTGCCCATAGCAAAAACCATCCCTCTGTGTGTGACTGAATTTCCGGGTCCTCAGGTCAGCTCTTAATCTGGTTTGGACTGAAAATCTAAGCTGTAAAAGAATCTGAACCAACATTTCACCCTTCACAATCTGTCATTTACATGTATTCTTTGGTTTAATCTAAAATGTGTTTTAGAATGTGGCTGAGAGTATGTCTGCAAATTAAGGATATACTCTTGTCAAGAAACAAATGTTGCTTTCACAAAGTCATGAAAGCCCATTCCTGCCACTTGTAATATTAAAAATATGTATGTATGTAAGTATTTCATAATTATGAGATTCAATGTTATGAGATAAAAACTCATAAATATTAAGTTATATTTATGAAATTAACAGTTATGAGATAAGTTATAACTATGAGATTTCACTTATGAGATAAAATGTCTTGAAATTTCAAAGTCAAAGTCAACTTTGTTGTCAATTCTGCAGCATGTACAGGAAAAACAGAACTAAAATTACAGTTCTCTCAAACCTTGGTGTGATGAAATAAAAATATAAGCAAAGTATAAACAAAACAAACAAAACAAGTACTATCACTAAGCAAATAAACACAATAATAAATAGATGAGACAAATTACAGTCAGTGCAATATATATTTATAGTTAGAACGCAAAAAGGAAGAAGTTAGCTTATGGCCTAGTTAAAGTGATTGAAGTGGCTGTGTGCTTCTTCCTGAGGGTGTGAAAGTTTAAGTGTTGATGGTGGGTGTCAGAGTCCAGGGTGTGTGTGTGTGTGTGTGTGTGTGTGTGTGTGTGTGTGTGTGTGTGTGTGTGGAAGGGGGCATCCTGTCAGCTTGGTGGACAAAGCTGTCCCTCAGTCTGCTGGTCCAGTCACCGCAGTGTCCTTCAGGCTGAAGAAGCTGTGTTATTTATTTAAATGTTATAAAGAGATAAAAGTAATGACTTCTCATCTCATAATAATAACTTTCTTTCTCATAATAATGAATTTGAGTGTCATAGTTATGAGTTTTTTTAAATCAGATAATAAATAACTTTAAAGCTAATAATTATGACATTAAATATCACAATATTGAGGTACTTATTTCAATATTTTTAATGTACGAGGAGCATAAATTGGCTTCCATACAAAATTGTACTTCTAGCCCTTTTTCCACTGAGTGTTAACTCTTCAGGCCATTATAGTGTGGCACGTTATTGTGTGTGTTTCCTTTATAAAATGGGCCCATACAAAAAAAACCAAACTGCATCATTTATGGGCCCCCTTCAGTTGTAGGTCCATAGGAAAATGGAATGGTACGGTTGGGGCGGAGTTACTGGCAGCACACCATACAATCTATTGATTAGCGGAAAGGAAAATGCCACTGCCCACAACAAACACCACATTGTTCAGTCGACGTAGGAATGATGGTCAGAGAAGGATGCCGGCAAATAACAGCAAGGGCTGTTGGACATATAAGTTTCTAACAAGAATAATTTATTTTAATGTGTAATGATGATGTGATTATTATTTAGTATTGATAAACAAAACACATGAAAGACACACACACACACACACACACACACACACACACACACACACACACACACACACACACACATATATATACATATATATATATATATATATATATGTATATGATGCTGATTAGCATGAGATCTGGTTTAAAAAACATAACTGTACTTCCATTTGCTTCCCTTCTCAGTTCTATAGGAATTCCTGTTCCTACAGAAAATGGTACATGGTGGGATACATTTAATGTCTTGTTACACACCTCTGGTTTGTAAAGCAAACTGCCACCTGCTATGGCCAAACTTGGCATCTTCTTAAGATGCAGTGCAACTGATGGAGCCAGTGTA
>NW_024580644.1:0-8395 GCF_017639745.1 Melanotaenia boesemani
ACCTGCTGTCACGTACCCAGAGGTTGGACTTAAGAAAGCTCAGAGGCTGCGGAGCAGACCATGGAGCAGGCGTAGGAGACTGGACCTCTGCTTGCTGGGTCTCCGGAGGCAGAGCAGGCAAGATCTCCGGAGGTTGAACAGGCCGAGGCTCCGGAGGACAAGGCACTGGAGCAGAGGGCGACCCTGAATACGGGAGCCTGGGGGCAGGAGGCGATACTGGAGACGGGAGCAGTGGGACAGAATCCTTCTCTATTATGGGTTGGTTTGTCTGAGAAACGGGTATTAAAGTGTTAGATGCCTCCGCTTCGAGACTGAGTAGGTCAAAAGTCTGGCATAGTTCCTTCAAAAACTCTGAAAAGTGGCTGTCACCGGCAGGCCCCTTTCCCAGACTGCAAAACCCCATGATTGTGCTTGACCAGACAGCCGAGACACGACGTAGGCCTCCTTGGCCCTTTCTGTTGGAAACAAGGACGGCCAACGGTCAATCTCCCATGAACAATGAGCCAAAAAGGCTTGACACTGACCTGGGTCTCCAGAGTATCGGTCAGCAGTAAAAACACAAGACTCATGCGGGTAGTGGACCTTCATAGACGGAGAGGCTATTCTTCGAGCCTGAATCGGGGTCTGTGAAAATCGGTTGGTCGAGACAGATGTTGCAATCACACACCAATCCCTGAGATCTGATGAGTCCATGGTTAGGCCAGATCGTACTGTCACGTACCCAGAGGTTGGACTCAAGAAAGCTCAGAAATCCAGGGACAGGTGAAGGAGTTTTATTGAACAGAATTATTAGAATGCGAAGAGAACTCAGGTAACTGGTGGAGATCAGAGAGTCCGAGTGGAGGAAGGCAGCGGCAGGTGCTTCCGTGTCTTCCGACGGAGCAGAAAAGCCAAGTCCGTGATCTAGAGACAAATTCCAGAGAGCAATCCAGAGGTCAGTTATACAGGAGATCCAATAACTAATCAAGGCAGAGTTACCAGTCAGGGAGCGGGTAGAGGTGAAAGTCCAGGTCCAGAAATACAGGGTCAACGACAGACAGGCAGGCAGAGAGACAAACGGGAAAACAGGCTGGAAAGAGAGGCTGGATACGTGCAGGGTTAAACCAAGACGATCTGGCCGAGAAGAATTGTCACACACACGTATGTAAAGGGCGCAACCCAGCTGGAGCGCATCAGCAATCAAGCGGAAAAACTGGAGATGTGTTCGGGAACGGCTGGTAAAACTGACCCCTATCACACCTGCATCCAGAACATTTGTGGAACATTTCAAGCTGCAGTTCATGTGTGAAAACAGCTTCATTGAACAGCATTAAAGTTCACGTCCAAAGTCAGAAATCTGTGTTTTCTATTTATTTTAGTTCAGCAGAACTTTCCATCAAAATGAGCTCAATCACTTTCCAATGATTCATTCTCTCCACATAGATGTGTTCACATCATCCTGTTAAAGTTATTTTCTTTCTTTTTAATTCCACTGTTTACCTGCAAACATCAGATGTTCCAGTGTTGCTTGTTTCCAGTGTAGTTTGTCAACTAAAGAGCAGAATTCATCTGATCAACCAACCAGTAAAGACTTTATCAGAGAATTAGAATGAGTGTGTCAGTATGTTCCAGACTGAACTGAGGCCTTTCAGAGGCTTTTCATCAGCAGGCTGAGCTGGATGTGGATCTCTGATCAGGCTGGAAGAACTTCTGAGTCTGTCATCAACGTCCATCTGGTCTCTTTGACAGCTCCTCTTCATCAGACATGAACTCCTCTTCATCAGACATCACTCCTCTTCATCAGACATGAGCTCCTCTTCATCAGACATGAGCTCCTCTTCATCAGACATGAGCTCCTCTTCATCAGACATGAGCTCCTCTTCATCACACATGAGCTCCTCTTCATCACACATGAGCTCCTCTTCATCAGACATGAGCTCCTCTTCATCAGACATGAGCTCCTCTTCATCACACATCAGCTCCTCTTCATCAGACATGAGCTCCTCTGAAAACATCTGTTCTGAACTTCAGCAGGTCTCTGATGGTTTTAGGCTGAACTCTGAGATTTAATAACATTTCTGCTTCTCTGTCAGGAACGTTCAGAGGCTAAAACCTGGATCTAGACCTGAACCTGGACCCAGCTGTGTGTCCATGAAGAGTGACCAGTCAAAGGACGATTTCATAAATTTCCATCAAAGTCGTGGATCTATCAGACAGTAAGTAGTTGTCAGTATTAAAATGTAAAAGTCGAAGCTGAACTCTCAGAATCAGGTTTTACTTTGTGTTGTGAATCTTTCTGCTTCTACAGTTTCTGAGAATCAGGACATTCAGATGGGCTCAAATGTTTAGACGAGTTGGATCAGATGGTTCAACCAGCAAACAGCTGCAGTTTGATCCCTAAACCCAGTCAGACCAGTCTGATCCAGTTCTTTCCAAACTCAGACAGCTGGATTTCTCTAAGAACTCAGAAAGCTTCATGTTTCCAGTGTGAACGAGCTCCTCCTTACTGTTCATGCTGTGTGTTACATATGATATCCAGTCCTGACACTGTTAGGAAATAACATGCTGCTCCATGTAGAGCTTCCTTTTCTGGCTGACTTTGTCTCTTTAACAACTTTAGCTGAACGTGTTGCTGCTTCCAATAAAACCTTTGTTTCCATTTCCTAAACACAGTAAAGCTGCTCTGTGAACATGGAGAAAATAATAGTTTAAAGTTGATGATGAGTTGGTTTACTTGAACATTCAGAGGCAGATTTAAGTTTTATTTTATTTTATAAAACTTCCAAACCTTCCAGGAAACAGAATTCCTGCATGTTCCACATGGAAAGAATATTCCCTAAAACTCCCTTTGACTCACAACAAACCAAAAACTATTTCTGGTTTTAAACTCTAACAGTTCCTCTCATGGTTCTCCATCTGACATCAGTCAGTCTCATCCAAGCACACACTGGCTGTGGCTGCCTTGCTCCAGGGCACCTCAGCACAGAGCTTCATGAAGGTGTTGGTGAGAGCTTCCTAAAAGCTGGAAGCAGCTTCTCCATGTGACAGAATGTGATGTGGTTCTTCCTGATTCCTCCACAGAGTGGACCAGCAGAGCTCAGAGCTTCCCAGTGGTCAGTCTGCCCAGCAGCATCAAACACAGCTGGACTCCATATTTATGGTCTGTACATGTACAACAACTACTTCTCCATCTCTTCTGTCCACATCATCTCCATGCTGACCTTTGTAGACCAGTGGATTGTCAGTGTGTCCAACATGGATCTGATGTTTGGCTCCATGATTTCAGTCTGATTGTGTCCTTCATATCGTTTCTCTTCCAGCTGCTGGAGGACAACATGATCACTTTCATGAAGAAGGAGCTGAAGAAGATCCAGAAGCTTCTGAGTCCAGATTACCCAGAATGCTCCGTGTTGGAGGGTGAGGATGAGGAGCAGAGGAAGAGCAGCAGAGAGGCGTTAGTGAAGATCACAGTGGACTTCCTGAGGAGGATGAAGCAGGAGGAGCTGGCTGAGCGTCTGCAGAGCAGTAAGAGGATTTCTCTAAAGATTGAAGCTGCTGGATAAACGACACATTTACTGATGTCTCAACACATGAACATCACATATTCACATCCTCCTTCCTCAGAGGCTTCAAATCTTTACTGACTCTTCTTATTTCTTCTTGTCTTTCAGAACTTCTGGCTGCAGCTTGTCAACGTAAACTAAAATGTGGTCTGAAGAAGAAGTTCCAGTGTGTGTTTGAGGGGATTGCTAAAGCAGGAAACCCAACCCTTCTGAACCAGATCTACACAGAGCTCTACATCACAGAGGGAGGGACTGCAGAGGTCAACGATGAACATGAGGTCAGACAGATTGAAACAGCATCCAGGAAACCACACAGACCAGAAACACCCATCAGACAAGAAGACATCTTTAAACTCCCACCTGGAAGAGATGAACCAATCAGAACAGTGATGACAAAGGGAGTGGCTGGCATTGGGAAAACTGTCTTAACACAGAAGTTCACTCTGGACTGGGCTGAAGACAAAGCCCACCAGGACATCCAGTTGACATTTCCACTGACTTTCAGAGAGCTGAATGTGCTGAAAGAGAAAAAGTTCAGCTTGGTGGAACTTGTTCATCACTTCTTTACTGAAACCAAAGAAGCAGGAATCTGCAGCTTTGAAGAGTTCCAGGTTGTCTTCATCTTGGACGGTCTGGATGAGAGTCGACTTCCTCTGGACTTCCACAACAATGAGACCCTGACTGATGTTACAGAGTCCACCTCAGTGGATGTGCTGCTGACTAACCTCATCAGGGGGAAACTGCTTCCCTCTGCTCGCCTCTGGATAACCACACGACCTGCAGCAGCCAATCAGATCCCTCCTGACTGTGTTGGCATGGTGACAGAGGTCAGAGGGTTCACTGACCCACAGAAGGAGGAGTACTTCAGGAAGAGGTTCAGAGATGAGGAGCAGGCCAGCAGGATCATCTCCCACATGAAGACATCACGAAGCCTCCACATCATGTGCCACATCCCAGTCTTCTGCTGGATCACTGCTACAGTTCTGGAGGATGTGCTGGAAACCAGAGAGGGAGGAGAGCTGCCCAAGACCCTGACTGAGATGTACATCCACTTCCTGGTGGTCCAGACCAAAGTCAAGAAGGTCAAGTATGATGGAGGAGCTGAGACAGATCCACACTGGAGTCCAGAGAGCAGGAAGATGATTGAGTCTCTGGGAAAACTGGCTTTTGATCAGCTGCAGAAAGGAAACCTGATCTTCTATGAATCAGACCTGACAGAGTGTGGCATCGATATCACAGCAGCCTCAGTTTACTCAGGAGTGTTCACACAGATCTTTAAAGAGGAGAGAGGACTGTACCAGGAGAAGGTGTTCAGCTTCGTCCATCTGAGTGTTCAGGAGTTTCTGGCTGCTCTTCATGTCCGTCTGACCTTCATCAAGTCTGGAATCAACCTGATGGAAGATAAACAAACAGATTCTAATTTGTTCAAATGAACCAGATCTACATCTCCATCAGAGTGCTGTGGACGAGGCCTTACAGAGTCCAAAAGGACACCTGGACTTGTTCCTCCGCTTCCTCCTGGGTCTTTCACTGCAGACCAATCAGAGTCTCCTACGAGGCCTGATGACACAGACAGGAAGTAGCTCACAGACCAATCAGGAAACAGTCCAGTACATCAAGAAGAAGATCAGTGAGAATGTGTCTGCAGAGAGAAGCATCAATCTGTTCCACTGTCTGCATGAACTGAATGATCGTTCTCTAGAGAAGGAGATCCATCAGTTCCTGAGATCAGGACGTCTCTCCACAGATAAACTGTCTCCTGCTCAGTGGTCAGCTCTGGTCTTCATCTTACTGTCATCAGAAGAAGATCTGGAGGTGTTTGACCTGCAGAAATACTCTCCTTCAGAGGAGGTTCTTCTGAGGCTGCTGCCAGTGGTCAAAGCCTCCAGCAAAGCTCTGTAAGTACATATATAGCAGGATGTGGAGAAATATACTGCTGCTGTTTGTTCTGAGATCAGAGTTGAACACAGCTGAAAGCTCAGCCTCATAGAAATTTGAAGAAGTTATAAAGAAATGGGTGTAGACACAGAGATATTCTTAATGTGAGACTGTGTTGTTTGATTTTCACTGATCTTCATCTTGCTGGTAGATGTGTCATCAGAAGGAAATGCTGATGGAGCTTAAAAAGAAGACTGATTACTCTAAAGTTTGTTCCTGCAGACATTTAAAACATTTGGAACTTTTAGTTAGTGTGAGATCTTATTGGGTTCTACAACGTTTGGGGTTCTTTTATTATATAATGAAGTAGATGTTTGAACAGTTTAAAAAGCTGCAGAACTTCTGAATCGATCTTCCAATATCTCTTTAATTTACATCTTCGATTGGACTTTGAACTGATGGCAGTTTGTGGTTTTCAGCATTTCAGTGGACAAGAACAACTTCAAGATACATGACCATCAAAATTCAGTAATGGGAGAAATTTTGTAATATTAGTATCGGACACATATAGTTACTATCTGATATGTGATATTATGAAAAAACCCCTGGTCTATACATTTTTCTGTCCATTACTGTAAGTTGTCAAATTTCCAGATATTTTAAGACACATAACAGGGTGTGTTCTGAACTCTGGGTTGGAACAACTGGTTTACATGATAAAATTGATTAATCTTGTTAACTCCAGGATCAGATAATGATCAGATTGTTGTGTGTGCATGTAAAACAGGCTCATTAATGATGTGACGTAGTTCCAAAGATGACAAAGCTCATGCTGTGTTGATAAATGCTAAACTCTATTCCTTACTGACCTGATCTGAGGCCTGTAATACGGAGCTGGTATATTCTTCTATCAGGGTAACTTCAGGTTAACGCTGGGTTTTTCTGTACTACCACACTGGTCCACTTACTAAGCTGTATTACAATAGCAACCAACGCTAACCTGCTCCAGAGCAGGTTATGTTCTGGATAAGATATCAGCGAGTAAAAAAGTGCCAACTCCTGACCAATCAGATCTCATGAAAAATGGCCTGCCCATTTTTAGAAGATCCCGTTGACGTTGGTGCACAGAAAGTGAAAGGAGAGCTTAGGAGAGAAAAGAGTCTTTAGGGACAGATCAACCCGTTGGACGGTCCTTGTACAGACTTGTTTCTTTCCACCAGGTCCCCGTAGCTATTGTTTGTCTCAGATCAGCAGCTATGTTCCGCCCGGTGTGATCTGGAAAAAATTAGTCTTGAGACATTTCATTTTCACGTTGAAATCCGCATCAATAAAAGGTAGCAGGACATTTCTATACGGCTCTATGGTGCGACTTGACCACAGGTCTGTAGTGGTGGCGAAACATTTGACTCTTGCCATGTCTTTCACAACACCCTCATGACACTCATCATACAGGCCAGAGAGACAGTCCACTTAAGTGGTGTTGAGATGGCAGTGATACTGTAGCTGTGTCCCAATTCAGGGTCTGCACACTTCGAAGTGCGCAGACTACGTAGGCTACAGAGTGTCCTCCGTAGTCTACACACTTCGAAGTCTGCTTAACGTTCGTGAAATGGGACAGCCTACCTAGTCTACAAGAATTTCCCATAGCAACAACACAGGACGTTTAATGACTTAAACCTCAGAAATTACTCGTAGGAAACGTCAGTAGACGCTGAACACGGAGCGGCAACACCGACAGTTTAAAAAAAAAACAAAAAAACAAAAAAAAAAAAAACGGTTTGAGGCTTTGTTGTTTTCCAGCCGGTACACACTTCATTAACCCCTTAAAAGTAACTGAATATCAAATATTACCGAATTTTAATGTCACCATTTAACAAACATGCTTTAAATGTACTTGATTTTGTAACGTTTATACTAAAGTGTAGTTAAAAAAAACAAACTTTTTTTAAAATAAAACTTTATTTAAACTTAATACAACTCTTCTGAGGTTGCTGATTCGCCACCGTCCTGTGCGCAACGAATTGTGGGAGAAAAGAGGCCGCGAAGGATGCATCACAAGCATCCTTCGTTTGAGGCCAAACGAAGTGCGGATTCGAAGGGTGGATTCGGAGGGTCCTTCAAATTCTGTGAATTGGGACAGTACTTCGCGCACCGCGATGACGTATGTGGCCGACGAATCCGCACTTCGAAGTGTGCAGACCCTGAATTGGGACACAGCTTGTATGTCAAAAGTGTTGATGAGTTTCTTAAATCCCGGATTGTTCACTGTGTTAATTGAGAAAAAAGTTCTGTTTGTTTATAACTTTTGTCTCTCTGTGACTCTGGGAGCTGGTGGATTATTTAGTCGTGACTTGTCTTGCGTCGCAAGCCCCCATGTGCACATCTGCGTGCACGAGCGCAACATTTCACATGCACGACTGTCGCCTGTCGCTTGGCTGGAGCTATGGCAAGCCAAAAGGTTAAAAAAACATCCCAATTTCCGCGCGATAGCACGTAAAAAAAACGCGCGCACATGTTTTGAATGCGCTATCACGTAAAAACGTGCAATGGTGTTCTGTGTTTAAATTGTGATAACCTGATCACCTTGCCCAGCTTCTTCCTCTCCCTCTCTGTGATGCTGCTGCTCCATCAGACCACACCATACAGGAGGCAGATGCCACCAGAGTCGTAGAGAGTCCTCAGGAGTGCTCTCTTCACTCCAAAAGACTGCAGTCTCCTCAGGAGGTAGAGCCTGCTCTGACCCTTCCTGTACAGTGCGTTTGTGTTGTGAGTCCAGTATAGTGGCTGGAATAAGGGTCTCTGTGATGCACCAAGCGGTTTTGCCATCTGCTGAAGTGCCTGACATCCACAGCAGAGCAGCTCCCATATCAGACTGTAAGACAGTCAGTCTCACACAGTCAGATAGCAGTAGAAGTTCACCAGGATGGCTGAAAAGAACTGGTTCTTAAGTGAAAAAGAGTGAGCTGGTGAGCATT
>NW_024580645.1:0-7984 GCF_017639745.1 Melanotaenia boesemani
CCTCCAGAGTTTTAATCCAGTGTTTGTCTTTCACGTGTGACAAGTATAACTGATTTTGTGACTTTATGTACAGCTTCAACATATAATCCAAACACAAGGACAGATACCACAAAAACTTCTGAAGGACGGCTTATGTACAGAGACTTTCTTCCGCCAAAAGAGAGCCAGAAGAAAAGGCTGCAGACGTCAGTGGGTACTGAAGGTACGGACATTGTCTTTAAGCTGAGACTACTTTTACTCTGTATATTCATGTTTTATCTTGTGATACTAACTGTATGTGATTTAACTGCTTTCTCTTCAGACCCCGGATGAGTACGGAAGTGACATAGAAACAGACGTCAATTCCATAAGTCTGGATGATCTTCTGACGGTAAGACATTGCATTTAATCTAGAAATTTTACTATGACATTTAAGATGAGGACATACTTACTGACATGTGATTCTCATTCAGATTAAACCACCCTGCCATCTGTCGGACGAAGACAACGAGGCCGAACTTGAGGACCGAGAAGACTTTGTGGAACTTTTAAAGCGAATGCTTCATGTGGATGCAAACAAGCGGATAACCCCGAGCCAGCTTCTTCAGGATCCATTCATGACCATGAGGTACCAGCAAAACAACTATCCCAACAGCTTCTAGTAAGTACACCTTTCAACGCATTGTGTTGAATTTCTCTGGCGTTGACTGGTCAGGGTAGTTTTTTAACAATGTTTGATTCTCTCAGTTTTAAATCTTGCTGTGAAGCAATGGAGGTTTGTCGGGGCCAAGTACTGCACACCAGCCCCCAGGATGAAGCTCCTGCATGGCTGAGTCAGTGGGAGCATCCTCTCATTGAGGAGACGGCATCTTCCTTCTCCAGTAGCCTCTCCTTTGTTGAAAACAATGAAGCACCCCAACAGTGGAATCTGAGCTCCTCTGATGTGAAATGGTTATTGTCAGATTCCCAGTCAACCACCAGTGAAGAGGTTTCCCACAGAGATGATGGGAAATCTGTGAGGAAAAGATCGAGGTGCTCTTTTGAACTCTTGCTGTGATCTAAAAGGTAAGTATTGCCGTGCTATTTTTTATTAACTCTCAGTTATATTACTTATATATGTTGATAAAACTAAAAAAATCTAACTATATTTTTTATTTGACTTCATAGAAGACAAAAAGAGTTCATGCCAGAGAAGAAGATAAAGATGGACGCAGATGTTTTCACAAGTACATCAGGTATGCCAACATTCAGAAACACACATTCATTGGGATGAATCTTGTTTTAAATTGATTAATGCTTTTGATAACTTGCTGTTTCTGTCTATTTGTTCAGATTCTCCCAAAGAGGCTCAAAACGTGGCTTCAACTAACACAAAGGAAGACAGGCCTCAGAGGAAAAGGACCAGAGAAACATTTACAAGAAGCAGGTAGATATCAGCTGGTTTTCCTTCATGTGAGGGTGATCTTTAGATGGTTTTTACCAAAGGTTTTAACACTGTGTTTTGTTGCTTTATGCAGCAGTCCAGAGACCAGTTCCTCACCAAGAAAGAGGATGAGAATGATGATGCCTGAGGATTCCCAAACATCAGGCTCTGAGGTGAAAATCAAACCTCAGAAGAAAAGAAAAAGGGACTCTGCAGAGACCCAGTTTGAAAACAGGTTGGTATTATTTAACTGGCTTGTCTATATGTTGTTCTCTTGAATTTAGACAAATCCAACAATATGTTCTCTGCACAGGAGTCCAGACACCAGCTCTCCGGAGAGGAAATAAGGAAAAAGGGTCTTCTTCAGGCATCTCAGCAGGATCCATGTGAAGCTGCATCCTCTGAGGTTACACTTAAACCTCAGAGGAAGAGAACATTGGGAACTTTTACAGTTCCACAGTTTGTAAGAAGGTCAGTGGAAGTTTTTTCACATGCTTGTACAGGCAGAAATGTTACTGATGCAATACTAACAACTTGTAATTTGTCTACTAGCTCAGGCCATGGCTCTCCGGAGAGGAAGAGAAGAAAGATTGGCTTTCTTGGTGTGTCCCAACGGGATCGATGTGAAGCTGCATCATCTGAGGTTACAGTTAAACCTCGGAGGAAGAGAACGTTGGATGATTTGACAGATGCTCCATGTGGAAGCAGGTAAGGGTTAGTTATTTAAAATGCTTGTATAAGAAAAAACGTTACTGATGGAATCCTAACTTTTGTTTTTCAGCTCAGGCAGCTGTTGGAAGAGAAAGAAGAAAAAATCGGGCTAGGACAGGAAGCAGCTGCGCCCAGTGTGGAGGGCTGAAAGGACCAGAACTTCATGAAGAGGATGTAGAAGATGGTATCAGTATTGCAGGTTTACAACCTGCACAGGTGGTAACACACACTCACACACAAAAAAAATGCCCAGTGTAGCTTAGAGAATATATAGATGCCTACATTCAGAAACACACATTCATTGGGATGAATCTTGTTTTAAATTGATTAATGCTTTTGATAACTTGCTGTTTCTGTCTATTTGTTCAGATTCTCCCAAAGAGGCTCAAAACGTGGCTTCAACTAACACAAAGGAAGACAGGCCTCAGAGGAAAAGGACCAGAGAAACAAAAAAATGCCCAGTGTAGTTTAGAGAATATATAGATATTCTCGTTTTGCAGCCCACTAGACACTCTAATGTCTCTGGAAGGGAGCTCCCTCTTGTGTGATCCTTCCCGAGGTTTCTTCCAGGCCCTTCTGTTAAAAGGACAGTTTGGGAGTTTTTCCTTGCCCGCTTGAGGGAAGTGTCTTAATCATGTGGACTGCGGTCATTATGGCTAGATGTTTTAAAACCTGGGCATTTTCATTAGAAATTTAAAAACAGGGCCACACCTCGTCAACATCAGGTCCTAATTAAATTCTAAAATATAAATAGTAAAAGAAGCTCAAAAAGTTTACACATTTATTTATACATGTAAGTTAAAATGATACATATTTTAAAATTATATATATATATATATATATATATATAATACAAATATATAAAATACAAATAGAGAATAAGTTAATAAGCTTATTAGGCCAATAAGTAACTTAATAAAAAAACTCAAAACAAAGCAATCTGTTTATATATGAATAAAAAGTTAAATATAAAATAAAAAAACCAAAATAAAAATATTGAAACCAGAAAAAATAAAAGGAAGAAAATAAAAATACAAATAGAAAAAGGTCTATATCTTATAAAACTCAAAACAAAAAAACAGTAAAACATAGATATATATAACCCTTTGGTGCATTAATTATTACAGAACAGTACCACATTATTTTTAAATAAAGTATTTTACTTCTACAGACATGCACACTGATGTTTTTTAAATCTTATTTTAACTTAGTGTATTGATTTTTCTATTTGATCTATGAAAATATTCATAAAATACCTTGTCAGCTAAACAGAATTAAATCGATTAAACTTAGAGGATTTAAACCAACTTAAATGAATAAAAGAAACACAGTAGAAACAGAACAAGCTAAAATAGAAAGAAGGAAAAAAAACTAGACAGAGCAAAAGAAGCGAAAACAATGTGTCCAAAAATCTAATAAAGAAAACTAAAGAAAAAGCACAAATAAAATAATACACAAAATTAAACAAACTAGAGGTATAACAAATTCAGAAGGATAAAAGCAATGAAAACAAATATAAACACACTCAAAGTAATAAATCAAATTAGCCAGGCAGGCAGATAGATTATATATAGTTTTATATATATAATACAAAGACAGCTGATGACATAGAGAAATATCCTTATATTAAAATCGATATACATGTAGACTACTAGTCAATAGTTTAGGCTCACTTTCCTAGTTTATCTATCTATCTATCTATCTATCTATCTATCTATCTATCTATCTATCTATCTATCTATCTATCTATCTATCTATCTATCTATCTTCATAAATTTATCTCTATATGATCTGTCTTTCTATATAAAAGTATATAAAACTGTAATTCTGTCTTTATACATATGTTTCTCACACACACACACACACACACACACACACATATATATATATGTATATGTATTTATATATATATATATATATATATATATATATATATATATATATATATATATATATATATATGTATATGTATACATATATATGTATATATATATGACAGAAACAGAGAGGCAGATCATATAAAGAGAAATAAACAAACATATAAAGATAAAGCGATTAATAGATAGATACAGAAATACAAACTAGGAAAGATAAAGAAACATAGATTGAGAGAGAAGGAGGCAGAGATTCTAGGATTTAAAAGAATCCCTTGTTGACTGTTTTCCAGCACATGAATAAAAATCCAACAGTACTGATTACATATACCTCAGGAAAGCTAATCATTGGAGCTGCAGTTTAAATGGTATGTTGACATTCTGACAGACTGGTGTTCAGGACTGGTGGAGGCGTTCTCCTTTCCTGTTTGTGTTCAGTCCTAAATATTCTGTCAGAAATTCAACAACTTTTCAACCCTAATTTTTGTTACCTGCAAAATGGTTGACACAAAAAAGTTTAGCATCAATGCTGTCAGCATTTCCTGAGTGGTATGAATCTATCTCTTCCCTCTTTCTGTCTTATGAGACTAATAGAACAGAATAGTTCAACAACTTTGTTCAATAATTTGAATAACAAACCTTTATATTAGACCTTCTCTATACTTTTTTTAAAACTCACTCCCTTAATTTCGCCTAAACTGTATCGCGTGTCGATAAAATGACATTCCATGAAATCATGAGCTCTTATAGAGGTGTGGCCCTGATCTATAAAGTCTGAATTGTAGCTATAATTAAATACAAATAATAATATTAATATTAATTAAAAATTAAAACTATTAAAAATTTTATATAATTTTAAAAATTAAATGTGTTTCTGTTTCATTTTGTTTTGTCTGAGTCTTCCTACATTGCATCACCATGTTTATAGTTTGTACTTCGTTTGGGTAAACATTTTTCCATTTTCTCCATTTTGTGCTAATTACAAAATGTGCAAATGCAGTTAAAGACATAAGAAGAAAAGAATAAAATAAACATACTCATTACATAGGCCTGTTACACACATAACGATTTTGGGCAGTTTTTTTCCTGATTTTGCCTCTTCCCAACCTCTGACAGCAAACGCCCGATCATCGTGAGATTTCCCTGTACAATTATCATTTGGTCTGTGGTGTGTTACGAGCCGATTTGTCCTGATAATCCGCTCCGAAAAGGGGTCGCAGCCGACAGTTGGCAATATTGAACATGTTCAATATTTCAGAGGTGGTTTCTGAGGAACGCCAACGATTTGTGCATTCTGACTGCGTGGAGTAAATAAAGTCTGTGTTCACGCCGTCTCCAGTCTGTTATTTTTTTTTATTTCTGGCTTTTTCTGTTAACAATAGTCCCAAGACCACCATCATTCCCTCGTCCTATATATCCTCTGGTTTTCCGATTGCTATTATGTTTCTTCTTCTTTGTTTTTTGTCGGTTGTTGCTATGGTTCTTCTTCTTTGTTTTTTGTCGGTTGTTGCTATGGTTCTTCTTCTTTGTTTTTTGTCAGTTGTTGCTATGGTTCTTCTTCTATGTTTTGATATTTGTCCGGCTCGGAGGACTAGATTGTAGATGAGCTGCGGGACAGCACCTTTATGTGTGTGTTGTTCTGTGATTACATTTTCGGAGCACACCACACACAATACGATCAAAACTTACCGTTTTTTTTATCTTCACGTGTGAGGTCTCAACCAGATAAAAAATCTCATAAGATTAAAACAATCGTTATGTGTGTACCAGGTCTTAGACAATTAGTCAGCCATGCAAAATGACAGCGTTTTCCACATTTAACATCTTTTTAATAAAAGCTTGTGCAACATGTTGGTTAAATACAGTTCATTACAGTAAATTTTATCTCATGTAAAGATGAAAACACCTGCACATACTAAAAAAAGAAAAACAGAGATCCATCCATCCATTTTCTTGCTGCTTATCCGGGGTCGGTTTGCAGGGGCACTTGGCTAAGCAGAGCAGCCCTGCCCCGGCCACATTTGCCAGCTCATCCGGGTGGATCCCAAGGCGTTCTCAAGCCAACCGAGAGATGTAATCTCTCCACCATATCTTGGGTCTTTCCCGGGGTCTCCTCCCGTTGGGACATGCCCGGAATACCTCACCAAAGAGAGGTCCAGGAGGCATCCTGACCAGATGCCCAAACCACATGACCTTACTTCTCACCCTGTCTCTAAGGGAGAGGACCTCATTGCTGGAATAGGGTGGAGTGTTCTCTTCTAGTCGGGAATGATAAATGAAAAAAAAGGAAATAATTTGAGGAAATCTTCTCTAAAATTCCTTAGTTTTCACAATGTAAGGCTATAATAAGTTTAAATATCCTGTTTTCAAATTATGTACCAGATCTCCTACAAATCACACAACAGCAGTTTTCAGTATGATGAAGTTGGTGATTTTTTTCAGTTTTTCACATGAATAATTTATTCATAGAGTAGTATTTAAAAGCAGACCAAACAAAAGGTTTTACGTGTGTTAAAAGTCTTTTCTCATGTAATGTATGAGAGTGGAACGCTGATCATTGTACAATCAGTGATACATTTTGGGCATTTATCATCAAGAAGCATGTCCGTCACGATGCAGTGGAGTCTAGGACCCAAAAGCCCAAAAGTTTTAATTTAAGAGCCAAGAAACTCTGGAACCACACGACAGGGAAATACCACAAGGATCTGACAAAGGAAACTGAAAACCAAAGGAGTATAAATACACTAAGGGAATAATAAGAAAGAGGTGAAGTGAATGAGAAAATCAAACCAGGTGAGCTAAAGAACAGGAAGCAAAACAGAACACAATACACAAGAGGAATTAAGCTACAAAATAAGACAGGAAACCAAAACTAAACATGACAAGACTAAAAACCTTAAATCAAAACCCTAAGATCATGACAATGTCATAATCTCGTATGAGCTTCAGGCTAAAAAGAATAGAAGTGGTAGATCCAGAAACAACAAAACACCATAGGTACAGTATAGTAATGCTGTTTAGCTGATATGTTGTTGTTATACATTTTCTATTTCTATTCTATTATAACTTTCATTCTTTACTTTTCAATGTCAGGGCAGCATAAGGTCTCAAGTCATATTGAGGCTACAGCCCGATAGACACAATATCAGAAAGCAGTTTTTAACATTGCAGCTATACAACTAATGTATCCCACAAAAGTCGTTCCACCTTTGACATTTCAGCAACAATTTCATTATTTATTTATTTATTTAATTGTGAATGAAGTGCCTCTTCATGCGCTAAAACCAGGAGTGTTTTTTAATAAATCAGAATAAAGGTCGACTTTATCTGGTGATGTTATTTGAATGAATAATATGTGCTTCTTTGAAAGATGCAAATTGTTTTAAATTAGCAACTAATCCCTCAGGTTTTTTTAGGACTCACAGATTTACAAGAGGCAATGACCCAAATCACAAGCAAAGAAGGTGATAACTTTCCTTTTTTTTCTATTAGTAGGAACTTCACTTCTGTACCGTTATCCACATTTTATTGAGTGAAACTGACTACAAACAGAAACAGAAATGTTTGCAATCAAACTCTAACCAAAAATATGTATATATTATCCAAATAAACCAAAAACTGTTAGAGATGTGTTTAAAACAACTGTAATTTAAATTTTTCAATCTAACCTGTTCTAAGAAGGAGGGAGACCATATTAACACACAGAAAAAACATCCTTATGACCATCTTTAACATGATTGAAGTAAAGTTTACTTTGTGTGATCCTTTGCATTTGAATAGTACATTTGGAGATGTTTGAATAAAAAGACAATCTAAATGTTAAACAAAAAGCTTGTGAGCAGGTAGATGACATCATGAATCAACTAAGCATGAACAAAAGAACTACTACACACTCAACGTGTACCCTGCTGTGATCATGTTTGGTCTTCAATCTGGTATTTATGCAGTGTTTCTTTTCTCCACATTCAATGGCATTTTTCCTATTTAATTTTCACTC
>NW_024580646.1:0-187 GCF_017639745.1 Melanotaenia boesemani
CCAGGACCAGAACCCCATCAAGAGGAACAAAGCGGGATCATCCTCTGATACCACCGGTCGGCAGGTCAGTGTTGAGGACACTAAAGACACGAGGACCAGTCTCGAGCTCCGTGTCTCATCCGCCTGTTCTGGTTTTTTATCAGAGGTGAAAAAAGAAAAGTAGTAAAAGTTTGTGTTTTCATGTTTT
>NW_024580646.1:287-5609 GCF_017639745.1 Melanotaenia boesemani
CCACAGACTGGGAAGGGTAGGAGAACCAAGGTCAGATAAAGCGTGATCAGGCGGGAATGTGTAAGATAATTTGCTCACGTACCAGCAGAGGGGATGGAAGCCGGCCGGGAGGTTGTCAGGAACCAAGAAGGCAGCAATGGGGCTCCGCTGGGGCTGTGGAAACTGCTGAACCAAAAACAGTTAGTTGGCTCTGATAGTGACAAGAGCTGAATATCCACACTGGATAAATCCTCCGGAAAGATCCAGGTAAATCCTCCAGATTTTCCAGAAGTGAGAGAGACAGGTTCTGTAATCCAAATCCTGGGGACAGTCCAAGGGTCAGAGTATCAGCAGAATCAAACGACAGACAGAGTTACCAGACGGGGGGCAGGCAGAGTCAGGATATCCAGGTCAAAAACAGGTCAAAGATCAGAACACAGGTTTGGCAGGCAGGAGATCAGGGTTGGAAACGTGCAGGGTTAAACCGAGACGATCCGGCAGGGAAGACTTGTCAACCACTGGTATTTAAAGCGCATGGCGCAGGTGGAGCGCATCAGCAATCAGAGCTGTGCTGGAGGGAGAATGCCTTCAGGGACGGCTGGGAAATCTCAGCGCCAGCTATACACCGTGACAATGAGTCTATTTTGGTTTTGTTTAATTCATATGAAAACAATTTAGAGATCAGGCTCAGGATTTTAAGCACTTGTATTGACCAATTTTGTTAAACCAACTGAAAAGTGATGGTTTCAACTGTTATCTGCTTAGACAGTCTGGTTTTAGGTAGCATATACTGGATTTTATAATGATAACTGCAATAATGTGAAGTTTCAGCAGCCTCAGGATTTAGAAGCACTGTTACTAAACCCTTTCATGATAAAATATGATTGTCTCAACTGATCTGTTTAGCAGAATTTGTTTCAACAAATTTGAAGTTAATTGGCTGGACTTTTCAGTGCAACTGATATTTAATGTGTGGTTAAAATACTCCTATTCATCATGTTAACAAGCAGTAAGTTGAGAAATTTGTAAAATACATGTTTTTGAACATTTAAGAAGTAATTTACTGTAATCTTTTTAAATCAAATCAAACTTTATTTATAAAGCCCTTTTCATACCAAAAGCAAAACAAAGTGCTTTACAAGATTAAGAAACTTAAACACAATTCAACTCATGCATGTTAAAAACAAAACAAGCCTTTACACATCAAAAGTGAATTACCTAAAAATTAAAAACACTCCTTGTGATCTTTCAGTCGCACACACACACACACACACACACACACACACACACACACACACACACACACACACACACACACACACACACACAACTCTATAACTTCTGTCTCCAAGCTGAAAGCAGGTATAAAATATTAAAAGTAATAAAGTAATAAATACCTGGCTTGATGCTGCTTTGAGGGTAGCTCAGAGTATTAAGTTCAAACAACTAATAGTCATTAATTAAACAACTGGTATAACTGAATTATGTGAATTGAAAGGACATAAACTTTAAGTTTACTAGAAAGTCTTCTTCTTTTAACTGTAACTCTTATTTTTCATTTGACTGTAACTTTTCTTTTTTTATCTAATAGTAACTTCTGTTTCTTCTGGTTGTAAATACAAGAGGAATTGCAAGAACTTGGATTATTTTGTTTTTCATCACATCGATTCTGGAGTTGGACTGCTTTGGTTCTTGCAAATCCTCTTGGGAGTTTCTGAGTTTATCATCAATTGAGTTTATTATCAATGTCCTCATTTTTTATCTGCACTGGACTGAATTTGTTTTTCATGACATCAAATGCGGATTCAGAGTGCTTTCGTTTTTACAAATCTTCTTGGAGTTTTTGACTTAGTCCATTGAGGTCCTCATTTTGTAGCTACACTAGATTGATTTTGTGTTTCATTACATCACATGCAGATTCAGAACGCTTTTGTTTTTGCAAATCCTCTAAGTTTCTGACTTTGTTCTTTGTATTTCCTCTTCATCTGCATCTCAATTCTTCTTCATGTCTTCCTCTTCATCTCCTTGGTAATCTGGTCGTCCATTTGCTCCATTGTCTTCACCTATATCTGTGTTTCAATTCTTCTTCATATCTTCCTCTTCATCTGCTTCTCAATTATTGTTCATGTCTTTCTCTTCATCTATTTCGTGATTCTTCTTCATGGCTTCCTTTTCATATTCTTTCCCATCTGGTCCTCCGTCTGCTGCTATGTCTTGCTCTTTGACTGTTTCTCGATCTTTCATCATGTCTTTCTTTTCGTCTGATTGTTGTTTCTTCTTCATGACTTTCACTTCATCTGATCTTGAGTCATCGTCATGTCTTCATCTTCCACTGTTTCTTGATTCTTCTTCATGTCTTCCTTTCTATCTCCTTCTCCATCTGGTCCTCCGTGTGCTGCTATGTCTTGTTCTTCGTCTGCTTCTTGATTTTTGTTCATGAACTCCTTTTTGTTTGTTCTCGATTCTTCTTCATGTATTTTCTCTTCATCTGCGTCTCAATTCTTCTTCATGTCTACCTTATCATCTACTTCCTGATTCTTCTTCATGTCTTCTCTTCCTCTTCTTCTCGATTCTCCTTCATGTCTCTTTCATCTGCTTCTCGTGTCTTCTTCATATCTTCCCCTTTATTTTCTCGATTCTTCTTCATGTCTTCCTCTTCATCTGCGTCTCAATTCTTCTTCATATCTTCCTCTTCATCTTCTTCTCAATTCTTCTTCATGTCTTCCTCTCGTCTGCTTGTCTATCTGCTCCAATGTCTTTTCCTTCATCTGCTTCTCAATTCTTCATGACTTTCTCTTTGTCTATTCTCAATCCTTCTTCATGACTATCTTTTTCTCTGTTTCTCAATTCTTCTTCTTGTCTTCCTCTTCATCTGCATCTCGATTCTTGTTCATGTCTTCCTCTTCAACTGTTTCTCAATTTTTCGTCATGTCTTCCCCTTTGTCTCCTTCTTCATCTTGACCGTGTCTTCCTCTTCACCTGCGTCTCAATTCTTGTTCATAATTTTTGCTTTGTCTGCTCTCGATTCTTCTTCATATCTTCCTCTTTGTCTGTTCCTTGATTCTTCTTAATGTCTTCCTCTTAATCTGCGTATCAGTTCTTCATGTCTTCGTCTCTTTCTCGATTCTTCTTCATGTCTTCCTCTTCATCTGCTTCATGTTTCTTCTCCTTGTCTTCCTCTTCATCTGTGTCTCAATTCTTCTTCATGTCTAACTCTCCATCGTTTTGATTCTATTTCATGATTTTCACTTTCTGTCATCGACTCTTCTTCCTAACTTTCTATTCGTCTGTTTCTCAATTTCTTTACGTGACTTTCACTTTCTGTTCTCAATTCTTCTTCATGTCTTCCTCTTCATCTGCTTCTCAATTCTTTTTCATGTTTGCCTCTTCTTTTGTTTGTTTAATTTTTTCTTCATATTTTCCTCGTCATCCACTTTCTCTGTTCCTCATGAGTTTCACTTTCTGCTGTCGATTCTTCTTCATGACTGTTTCTCAAGTCTTTTAAATGACTTTCACTTTCTGTTCTTGATTCCTTATGACTTTTTTTCATCTGTTTCTTGGGTTCTTTTACATGACTTTCACTTTCTGGAGTCCTCTTCATCTGCTTTTGATTCTTCCTTATGATTTTCACTTTCTGTTCACGATTCTTCTTCATGTCTTCCTCTTCATCTGCTACTCAATTCTTTTTCATGTTTGCCTTTTCTTTTTTTGTTTGTTTGTTTGATTACTTATAAATAAATTGATAAAATGCTTTGTATGTGATTCCTTAAACTACGTGGTAACTAAAATGTCTAAGTATGGACACTGTCTCTTGTCTGGTAGCTGCTGGGATAAGCTCCAAACCCTCCCACCATGACCGTGCAGTGGAATAAGTAAAGATGGGCAATGGATCAATCAATTTTCTGAAGGTGGATGGTAGAGGCTGAAGGTGGAGATGAAGGTGAGTTTTACCTGGATGTTGATGCCAGAAGGTGGAGGCTGAAGGTGAAGCTTCATGTACAAAGATAGATGGAAGATGATGGAGGCTGGAGCTTGAAAAGAGGACGTTACATGGAGACTATTCAGGAAGAGGCTCAATCTGTAGATTTGTTTGTAAATAGTGTAAGTTGGAAAGTACATGAATAGATGGAGGTGTTTTATCTCAGGGTGGTGATAGAGTGGTGCAGGTGGAGGATGAAGGCGAGCTTTACCTTGAGGGTGATGCCAGAAGGTGGAGGCTGAAGGTGGTTGTAGTTTCTTGATGCCAGAGGTTACCAGTACAGAAGGAAGGTGGATTTTTCTTCCTGGAGATGGATGCTTTGCAGGTGGATGTCTGTAACTGCAGGTGGAGCTGTGTCATTTTAGTCTGAAAGACATTTACAATTACAAGTGTCAAAGTAGAAGGTGGAGGACTCCATCAGCCAGGCTGCAGATACAGAGGAACATAAAAATACCTCAAGTTAATGGAGCTAGATGGAAGATGAGATGGAGCTGAACAGAGGATGTTACCATGGAGACAATTCAGGTGGGGGTTTAATGTGTAGTTCTGTTTGTAACAGTGTAAGTTGGAAGATGGGCTGGATGGAGGTGTGGGGGTTAGCACTGTGGCCTCCCAGCAAGAAGGTTCCTGGATTGAAGCTCAGCTGGAGCCTTTCTGTGTGGAGTCTGCATGTTCTCCTTGTTCATGTGTGGCTTCTCTACAGGTACTCTGGCTTCTGAGTGAGCGTGGGTGCTTGTTTGTCTCTGTGTTTGTCCTGCGATGGACTGGTGACTTGTCCAAGGTGGACCCTGTCTCTCGTCTGTAGTCTGTAGTCATTTCTAAGTTTGATAGTTTTGGTTGACGAAAAATTAAAAAGATTTTAGTCTAGTTTTAGTCAAATAAAAAAAAAGTATTGGTTCTTTTTAACAATATAATTCACGTCAATAATACATATTAAAAAGTGGACTCAAGGTTGACAGGTTATAAAAAGTATTGCAATTCATAAAACAAGTTAACCTTAATGCTTTTACATAATAACCAGATCCTTTACCGGCTTTAGCCGAGACTTTCCCATCAACAGGGATGAAATGCTGCTGTGCTTTACTTAACTGCTGTTGGGCAGAAACCATTGGTTCTATATTTCAACTTTTTTCATGAATTGATTTCCTACTTCATCATACAAAAATGTCACAAGGGAAAATAGCAGATCTATAAGTTCAACATATAGCAACGCATTGTGAGTTTGTTTGGTTATTTTCATTAATAATTACAAAATTAAAAGCAGAGTGAAAACTGGACACTAATGTGTTACATTAATGTCTTCAGGTCAAATATCAAACGTTTACAATACGCTGTCTTTAAAACAATAAAAGGAAAATGCATCT
>NW_024580647.1:0-487 GCF_017639745.1 Melanotaenia boesemani
TATATATGAAGCTTAAGTCAATAGTTGGAAGGATTTAAAGCACAAGCAGGTGTTTAAATGTAGTTAAAAAGGTGGAAAGCTGAACTGAAATGTGCTTAAGATCGCTGAGATGGCTGAAATATGGTTGTTGAAGAAGTATATATGAAGCTTAAGTCAGTAGTTGGAAGGATTAAAGCTCAAACTGGTGTTTAAATGTAGTTAAAATGGTGGAAAATCTAACTGAAATGTGCTTAAGATTACTGAAGATGGCTGAAAAGGGCTGAAATATGGTTGTTGAAGAAGTATATATGAAGCTTTAAGTCAGTAGTTGGAAGGATTTAAAGCTCAAACTGGTGTTTAAATGTAGTTAAAATGGTGGAAAGTTTAACTTAAATGTGCTTAAGACAGTTCAACATGGCAGAAAATGGCCGAAGTCTGCTTCCTTAAGCACCAGCTGCAGTAATCATGAAGCTGAAGTAAATAGTTAAAGGATTTACAGCTGAAAGTG
>NW_024580647.1:587-3247 GCF_017639745.1 Melanotaenia boesemani
GCTGTACAAAGATCAGCTGCTATGTTATATAGAATTTATTATTATTATTATTGTTTTACTGGTAGTTAGAATCAGTTCTTGTACTTTTTCAGCTGTGAGAAAATTTATCTCAAATCATGATAACATTTTATAGAGAACCTTTTCATGAAAACATTGACTAAATATAAATTCTTTAAAGCCTAAATTGATTTACAGTTATTCAAAAAACACCATAAATACAGGAAAATATAACACAAAGAAAAAGACTGTAATAAAATAAAATACTATTAAATAAATTAAATATGTAAATTATTAGCAATTAATAATTAAAAACAAATTTAGAAATAGGAATATAAATATGACGAATAAATAAAATAAAGGCCAAAAGTGGTTTGCTGTAAATTTACAACAATGGGCATTAACGGGTTAATCTGTCATGATTTTAGTGGAGTTTTAGTTCACACTACACATCTGCTCTTTACAGGTTTTTGTTCTGACATTATTAAAAAAGTAATAATGAAACTAAATGAATCTTCTCATGTATCTATCAGATGGGCCAGTTGGTTTTCTGATACTGATGCAGGTCTAATTAGTTTTTACAATATTTAATTATAATGTGTTTTTCCATAAAACTGCTAGTGGTGTTTGGTCAAAACTGGCGTCTTAATTCTTTAAGCTGATGCATTAATCATGATATGAATGAAAATAAAATAAACTCAAAATATTGATCTTTCATTATTTTATTGCAGCTTAAAGTTCAAAGTAGAAGTTTAGTAGATAGGAGTCCGAACGTAATTTATTCTAACAGAACATGAGGGATACGTGTCGCATGAAGGTTTTTTTCTTTAGTAGAGGAGAAAATGTTTTATGGCATCTATATCTAATCTGCTTCATAAAAGCCACATAATGAATGATTAAACCAGGATTCATCCTCTTATAAACAAGTCAAAGTTCATTGATAGACAGGAGCCACGTATCCATGGCAACCAGCAGCTGCTCGGCCTGTTAGCTTCTCCTGGTGCTGGGACTGGTTGCAGCCACTTCAGCTGATTACACATGAATTTAGATTAAAACTACATCCAAACTGCTTCATTATTCACCAGAATATTGATCATCTTTCAGACATTTTACTGTTTTCTACAATATGTGAATCATTTCTAGAGATGAAGGTGTTGTTTTCCACCTCCTTGCATTGATTATGGAAGAGACCTCGGCCATTAAGGTGCAAAGTACTTCATGTGTCAGGCGGGTGTGTTTGTTTTGCAAGAACATAGAGTCCAGTATTTTGCGTGTCAACCCGATCATCCTTTCCCAGACGCCTTCCATGTGGGAGGCATGGGGAGTGTTAAACTCCCATGTGCAGCCATTGGTATGGAGGTAGTTAAGGATGTTGTGTTGGTTGCCTCCTGGTTGCGCCATTCCTAGTTCCGCGCTGGCTGCAATGAAGTTTGTGCCCCTATCAGATCGGAATTGCTTCGCTGGCCCTCTAATCGCAAAGAATCTACGCAATGCATTTATGCAGCTGTTGACATCCATGGACTCGATGACTTCAATGTGCACACCCCTAGTGGTCATGCACGTGAACAGTATGGCCCACCTTTTGCTCTCAGCTGCACCACCCCGTGTGCGTCGTGTGGCTACTGTCCATGGGCCGAATACGTCCAGCCCGACATAGGAAAAAGGCGGGGATGTGTCAAGTCTCTCGGGGGGAAGATCTGCCATTTTTTGAGTCTCCAGTCTGCCCCTGAGTTTTCGGCAGGTTACACAGTGGTGGATAATAGATGAGACTAGTCTTTTACCGGATACAACCCAAAGTCCAGCTTGCCTTACGGCTCCCTCTGTGAACTGCCTACCTTGATGCATCACTTTTGAGTGGTAGTGTTTCACTAGCAGCTTAGTCACATGGTGCTTGTTTGGGAGAATGATAGGGTTTTTTACCTCTATTTCCAGTGAGGCATGTTTGAGACGACCACCGACTCTGACAAGGCCTTCACTCATGTAGGGGTCGAGTGGTAAGATGGTACTTGAGCTAGGAACAACTTGCTTGGCTTGGAGAGCAGTGTATTCCTCAGAGTAAGTTTTCCTCTGAACAGACTGAAGAACAAGCTTTTTGGCTGCTTCCAGCTCATCAGGTGTGCGTGGCTTGTTACATCGATGCCAGCCTTTGCATGAGTGCTGAGATGAGTTATTAGTTGCGTGAGTGCGGGCTTGATGAATTAGAAAGGCAATGGCACGCACTAATGAATCCCATGTGGAGAAACGGTGGAAGAGTCCCAATGTGAGTCCCTTTGTTTGAATGTTTGTGGCAAGAGTAGTGATTTGTCTAATTTCCCCTTGAACCACATAGTGTCCATAAGCTGTGATGCGGGTACAGATCTGGTTGCTAGATCGGCAGGGTTTTGCTCTGAAACGACATAGTACCATTGTTCAGGGGTAGTGGTTTGGCGTATACGGTGGACACGATTATGGACGTAGACATAAAAGCGTTTTGAGTCATTGCAAATGTATCCAAGGACCACCTTGCTATCACAGTAGAACTTGACAGCGTTCGGTTTGTGATCCATTTCGTCTAGGATGAGCTCTGCTATCTCGACTGCCAGAACAGCTCCGCATAGCTCAAGGTGAGGTATTGTAGGCTCTGGTTGTGGCGACAGTTTTGCCTTTCCGAGTACAAATCCGAC
>NW_024580648.1:0-874 GCF_017639745.1 Melanotaenia boesemani
ACTTTAGGCGGGCCTCCACATGTGCCTTCTTAAGCAGGGGTAACTTTCGGGCACTGCAGGATTTTAATCCATTGCGGCGCAAAGTGTTGCCAATTGTTTTCCTGGTGACTGTGGTCCCAGCTGCCTTGAGGTCATTCACTAACTCCCGCTGTGTGGTTGCAGGCCGATTTCTCACAGCTCTCATGATCACTGCCATCCCACGAGGTGAAATCTTCTGTGGAGCACCAGACCGAGGTCTATTGATGGTCATGTTATACTTCTTAAATTTTCTCACAATTGCACCAATGATTGTTACTTTAATACCCAGCATCTTGCTAATGTTTTTATAGCCCATTCCAGATTTGTGCAGGTCAACAATCCTGTCTCTGAGGTCCTGAGAGAGTTCTTTGGTCTTACCCATGTTGGAGAGTTTGGAATCTGTCTGATTCTGTGAACAGGTGTCTTTCATACAGGTGATTAGTTATAACAGGTGTCTTCAATTCAGGTAACAAGTTGATTGGGAGTGTCTAACTGGTCTGTGAAAGCCAGAACTCCTAATGCATACTAGGGGATCAAATACTTATTTCCCTCAATGAAATACAAACCAATTAATATATATTCTTTAAAGGTATTTTCCGGCTTTTCTTTTTGATATTCTGTCTCTCCATGTTAGAACACATTTACCATTAAAAGTATGGAATGATCATAACTTTATTAGTGGGCAAACCAACAGAATCAGCAAGGGATCAAATACTTTTTACTCTCACTGTATATATGAAGGTTAAGTCAATAGGTGAAAGTATTTAGAGCTCAAACTGATGTTTAAATGTACTTAAAATGGTGGAAAGTTTACCTGGAATTTGCTTAAGATAATTGAACATGGCTGAAAATGGCT
>NC_028208.1:0-16493 GCF_017639745.1 Melanotaenia boesemani
GTTAGCGTAATTTAACTAAAATATAACACTGAAGATGTTAAAACGGGCCCTAGAACGCTCCGCAAACACAAAGGCTTGGTCCTGGCTTTTCTGTCAACTCTAGCTAGACTTACACATGCAAGTATCCGCATACCCGTGAGGATGCCCTACAGTCCCCTGCCCGGAGACAAGGAGCTGGTATAAGGCACAATTATTTAGCCCACGACACCTTGCTTAGCCACACCCCCAAGGGAATTCAGCAGTGATAAACATTAAGCTATAAGTGAAAACTTGACTTAGTTAAAGCCAAGAGAGCCGGTAAAACTCGTGCCAGCAACCGCGGTTATACGAGAGGCCCAAGTTGACAGCCATCGGCATAAAGCGTGGTTAGGAGAATTTTAAACTAAAGCCAAATACTCTCAGAACTGTTATACGTACCCGAGAATTAGAGGTCCCCCCACGAAAGTGGCTTTAATCCATTCTGACTCCACGAAAGCTGAGGAACAAACTGGGATTAGATACCCCACTATGCTCAGCCCTAAACTTTAATAGTACTATTATTGACTATTCGCCTGGGAACTACGAGCGCTAGCTTAAAACCCAAAGGACTTGGCGGTGCTTTAGATCCCCCTAGAGGAGCCTGTTCTAGAACCGATAACCCCCGTTTAACCTCACCCCCTCTTGCTCTTACCGCTTATATACCGCCGTCGTCAGCTTACCCTGTGAGGGACTAATAGTGAGCAAAATCAGTACAACTCAAAACGCCAGGTCGAGGTGTAGCATATGAGGGGGGAAGAAATGGGCTACATTTTCTGAGACAGAAAATACGGATTATGTAATGAAAACACATTATGAAGGAGGATTTAGTAGTAAGCAAAAAATAGAGTGTTTTGCTGAAACCGGCCCTGAAGCGCGCACACACCGCCCGTCACTCTCCCCGAATACAGGCCCTACAATAAATAAAAAGCTACTCAAAAGAAGGGGAGGCAAGTCGTAACATGGTAAGTGTACCGGAAGGTGCACTTGGAATATATCAGAGTATAGCTAAGAAGTATAGCATCTCCCTTACACCGAGAAGTCATCCGTGCAAATCGAATAACTCTGACGCCCACTAGCTAGCTCACCCAACATCATAACATTTAGATATAAATACACACACATCAACAAATAAGCAAACAAATCATTTTTCCACTCTAGTATAGGTGATAGAAAAAGACATTCGACGCAATAGAGAAAGTACCGTAAGGGAACGCTGAAAGAGAAATGAAATAACTCAGTAAAGCACAACAAAGCAGAGCTCTCCCCTCGTACCTTTTGCATCATGTTTTAGCCAGAGCCCCTCAAGCAAAAAGCATTGTAGTTTGACAACCCGAAACTAAGGGAGCTACTCCAAGCCAGCCTAATAAAAAGGGCCAACCCGTCTCTGTGGCAATAGAGTGGGAAGAGCTTTGAGTAGAGGTGACAGACCTATCGAACTTAGTTATAGCTGGTTACCTGAAAATTGGATAGAAGTTCAGCCTCTTAAATTCTCCCCTCACCCTGATATCTTTCTAAGTGAGACACCAAGAAATTAAGAGAGTTAGTCAAAGGGGGTCCAGCCCCTTTGAATAAAGAAACAACTTTTTTGGGTGGATAAAGATCAAATTCATAAAGGTAAGTCATTGAGGTGGGCTTAAAAGCAGCCATCCTAATAAAAAGCGTTAAAGCTTGAACATTGCACTCAAACCCCTAATTCCGATTTTAACCTCCTACTCCCCCTTCTCCTATCAGGTTTTCCCATAACATATGGGAATAATAATGCTAATATGAGTAATAAGAGAGCAAGACTCTCTCCACGCCCAAGTGTAACCCGGAACGGACCCCCCGCCGGCCATTAACGGTCCCATAACTGAGGGTAACAGGCCAAAAATAGAGAACTAGAAGACCACCCAAATATCCCCGTTAACCCTACACTGGAGCGCCTCCGTGGAAAGACTAAAAGAAAAAGAAGGAACTCGGCAAACATAATTGGCCTCGCCTGTTTACCAAAAACATCGCCTCTTGACCCCCCCCCAAACATAAGAGGTCCCGCCTGCCCTGTGACTATACGTTTAACGGCCGCGGTATCTTGACCGTGCGAAGGTAGCGCAATCACTTGTCTTTTAAATGAAGACCTGTATGAATGGCACAACGAGGGCTCAACTGTCTCCTTTTTCCAGTCAATGAAATTGATCTCCCCGTGCAGAAGCGGGGATAGACCCATAAGACGAGAAGACCCTGTGGAGCTTTAGACGAGAGCAGCTCACTTTTCAGCTTCCTCTTATGAAAGAGTAAGACTAATATGAATCCTGCCCTAATGTCTTTGGTTGGGGCGACCGCGGGGTACCAAAAACCCCCCACGTGGAATAGGAGAACCCTCCCACAACCAAGAGCGACAGCTCTAAGTAACAGAACCTCTGACCCTCAAGATCCGGTTTACCGATCAACGAAACAAGTTACCCTAGGGATAACAGCGCAATCCTCTTCTAGAGACCTTATCAACAAGAGGGTTTACGACCTCGATGTTGGATCAGGACATCCTAATGGTGCAGCCGCTATTAAGGGTTCGTTTGTTCAACGATTAAAGTCCTACGTGATCTGAGTTCAGACCGGAGTAATCCAGGTCAGTTTCTATCTATGTTATGCTTTCTTCTAGTACGAAAGGACCGAAGAAAGGGGGCCCCTGCTAAAAGCACGCCCCCTCCTTATCTAATGAAAACAACTAAATAAGACAAAAGGACATACCCCTCCGTCTAAGAAAATGACATGTTAGGGTGGCAGAGCCCGGATATTGCGGGAGTCCTAAGCTCTCCCCACAGAGGTTCAAATCCTCTCTCTAACTATGATAATAACACTAGTATTGCCCATTATTAACTCTCTTGTCCTGATCATCTTTATTCTCCTAGCCGTTGCTATTCTCACATTAGTTGAACGAAAAGTACTAGGCTACATACAACTACGAAAAGGCCCAAACGTAGTCGGACCTTACGGTCTTCTTCAACCCGTCGCAGACGGCCTAAAACTATTCATAAAAGAGCCCGTTCGTCCCTCCACCGCCTCTTCCCTAATGTTCCTCTTAGCCCCCATCCTAGCCCTTACCCTCGCCCTAACCCTGTGAGCCCCTATACCTCTACCTTCCCCCATGGCCGACATAACCCTCGGAGTCCTATTCATCCTGGCTATCTCCAGCCTAACTGTTTACACCATCTTAGGGTCAGGATGAGCATCAAATTCAAAATACCCCTTAATCGGGGCCTTACGAGCCGTCGCCCAAACTATCTCCTACGAAGTCAGCCTAGGTCTCATTCTCCTCAGCACAATTATCTTTGCGGGTGGCTTTACCCTCCAAACCTTCAATATTGCCCAAGAAACCATCTGACTAATTATTCCCGCCTGGCCCCTTGCCATCATATGATACATCTCCACCCTCGCAGAAACAAACCGAGCCCCCTTCGATCTCACAGAAGGAGAGTCTGAGCTAGTCTCAGGCTTCAACGTCGAGTACGCAGGGGGTCCTTTTGCCCTGTTTTTCCTAGCAGAATACGCAAATATTCTACTCATAAACACCCTCTCCGCAATTCTATTCTTAGGCACGTCTATTATCTACTACGCCCCTGAAGTCTCAACTCTTCTCCTTATGATTAAAGCCACACTTCTATCGGCTGTGTTCCTATGAGTCCGAGCATCCTACCCCCGATTCCGTTATGACCAACTAATACACCTAACCTGAAAAAACTTCCTACCCCTCACACTGGCTATAGTTATCTGACATTTCGCCCTCTCCCTTGCCCTCGCAGGCCTACCCCCACATCTTTAGCCCTGGAGCTGTGCCTGAAGTAAAGGGCCACTTTGATAGAGTGAATAATGAGGATTAAGTCCCTCCTGCTCCTGCCTTAAACCTTAGAAAGAAGGGGTTCGAACCCTACCTTAAGAGATCAAAACTCTTCGTGCTTCCGCCCTACACCACTATCTAGTAAGGTCAGCTAAAAAAGCTTTTGGGCCCATACCCCAACCATGTTGGTTAAAATCCTTCCTTTACTAATGAACCCCTACATCTTAATAACCCTCGCATTTGGCCTTGGCCTCGGTACCCTAATTACCCTTACAAGCTCCCACTGGCTTCTTGCTTGAATAGGCCTTGAAATAAACACACTAGCTATCATTCCCCTCTTAGCCCAACACCACCACCCTCGAGCCACAGAAGCTACTACCAAATATTTTCTTACCCAGGCAACTGCCGCCGCAATACTACTTTTTGCCAGCACTACAAATGCCTGACTCTCAGGCCAATGAGAAATTCAACAAATAACACATCCTATCCCCACTACAATCATCACACTAGCACTAGCACTAAAAATTGGCCTAGCACCACTACATGCCTGACTCCCCGAAGTACTTCAAGGCCTTGACCTGACCGCCGGTCTCATCCTCTCTACTTGACAAAAAATCGCCCCCTTCGCCCTCCTTCTACAAATTAACGTCCCTACTCCCCTCCTACTTATCTCACTTAGTCTTTTATCCATCTTAGTCGGAGGCTGAGGGGGACTAAACCAAAATCAACTACGCAAAATCCTTGCATACTCATCAATCGCCCACCTTGGATGAATAGTCTTAGTCCTCCAGTTCTCCCCGTCCATAACACTCCTAACCCTCTCCCTCTACATTATTATAACCTCTTCCCTATTTCTCTCCTTCAAAACAAACAAAACCACCACTATTAACGCCTTAGCTACATCATGAGCAAAAACCCCCACCCTCACACTTCTAATCCCTCCAATTTTACTCTCTTTAGGAGGTTTGCCTCCTCTCACAGGCTTTATGCCCAAATGACTTATTCTCCAAGAACTAACAAAACAAGATCTTGCTCTCGCCGCAACTGTAGCCGCCCTCTCCGCACTATTAAGCCTATACTTCTACCTCCGCCTCTGCTACGCTATAACCTTAACAATATCCCCCAACACCATCATTAACACCATACCCTGACGTCTCCCCTCCACCCAACCCTCGTTGCCCCTGTCCATCACTGCCTCATTAACCATCTGCCTCCTCCCCCTAACCCCCTCCATCTTAACCATAACTACCCTTTAAGGGGCTTAGGATAACAATCAGACCAAGGGCCTTCAAAGCCCTAAGCGAGGGTGAAAACCCCTCAGCCCCTATAAGACTTACAGGACACTAACCTACATCTTCTGCATGCAAAGCAGACACTTTAATTAAGCTAAAGCCTTTCTAGGTGGGTAGGCCTCGACCCTACAAAATCTTAGTTAACAGCTAAGCGCCCAAACCAGCGAGCATCCATCTACTTTTCCCGCCTGCCCGCACAAAACAGGCGGAAAAAGCCCCGGCAGGTAAATAGCCTGCTACTCAAGGTTTGCAACCTTGTGTGTAAAACACCTCGGAGCTGGTAAGAAGAGGGCTTAAACCTCTGTTCATGGGACTACAGTCCAGCGCCTAACTCAGCCATCTTACCTGTGATAATTACACGTTGATTCTTCTCTACTAATCACAAAGATATTGGCACCCTTTATCTAGTATTTGGTGCTTGAGCCGGAATAGTCGGGACCGCCCTAAGCCTTCTAATTCGAGCAGAACTAAGCCAGCCAGGCTCCCTCCTAGGGGACGACCAGATCTATAATGTAATCGTAACAGCACATGCATTCGTAATAATTTTCTTTATAGTGATGCCCATTATGATTGGAGGCTTTGGGAACTGACTAGTTCCTCTGATAATCGGAGCCCCTGATATAGCATTTCCACGTATAAATAACATAAGCTTCTGACTGCTACCTCCTTCATTTCTCCTCTTACTTGCATCCTCCGGAGTAGAAGCTGGAGCCGGGACAGGCTGAACCGTCTACCCCCCTCTAGCCGGGAACTTAGCCCATGCGGGTGCATCCGTTGATCTCACCATTTTCTCCCTCCATCTGGCAGGGGTGTCCTCAATTCTGGGTGCTATTAACTTTATTACAACAATTATTAACATAAAACCCCCCGCAATTTCCCAATACCAAACACCTCTGTTTGTCTGAGCAGTCCTAGTTACTGCAGTCCTTCTTCTTCTTTCCCTCCCCGTATTAGCTGCCGGAATCACAATACTTTTAACAGACCGAAACCTAAATACCACCTTCTTCGACCCCGCAGGAGGAGGGGATCCTATCCTCTACCAACACCTTTTCTGATTCTTCGGTCATCCTGAAGTCTATATTCTTATTCTACCAGGCTTTGGTATAATTTCACACATTGTAGCCTACTATGCCGGTAAAAAAGAGCCCTTTGGTTACATAGGTATGGTCTGAGCAATAATGGCTATTGGTCTTCTCGGCTTTATTGTATGAGCCCATCACATGTTTACCGTCGGGATGGACGTGGACACCCGAGCCTATTTCACTTCCGCGACAATGATTATTGCTATTCCTACAGGGGTTAAAGTCTTTAGCTGACTAGCAACCCTCCACGGAGGTGCAATTAAATGAGAAACCCCCCTGCTATGAGCTCTTGGCTTTATTTTCCTATTCACCGTGGGGGGCCTCACAGGTATTGTGCTAGCCAATTCTTCCCTAGACATTGTCCTGCATGATACTTATTACGTTGTAGCCCACTTCCACTATGTCCTCTCCATAGGAGCAGTTTTCGCTATTATTGCCGCATTCGTCCACTGATTCCCGCTATTTTCAGGATACACCCTCCACAGCACCTGAACAAAAATTCACTTCGGCATTATGTTCCTGGGTGTTAACCTAACATTCTTTCCCCAACATTTCCTAGGCCTTGCCGGAATACCTCGACGGTACTCAGACTACCCCGACGCATATACTTTATGAAACACTGTCTCCTCTTTTGGCTCTCTTATTTCTCTGATCGCTGTAATTATGTTCCTATTTATTATCTGAGAAGCTTTCTCCGCAAAACGAGAAGTCCTGTCAGTAGAATTCACTGCAACTAATCTAGAATGACTGCACGGTTGCCCTCCTCCCTACCACACCTTTGAAGAACCTGCATTCGTCCAAGTCCCACAAGCCTAAATAATCAAGCCCGAGAAAGGGAGGAATCGAACCCCCTTAAATTAGTTTCAAGCCAATCACATAACCATTCTGTCACTTTCTTTAACAAGGTACTAGTAAAAGGATATTACACTGCATTGTCAAGGCAGAGATGTGGGTTACACCCCCACGTACCTTAGATTATGGCACATCCCTCTCAACTAGGATTCCAAGACGCAGCTTCACCTATAATAGAAGAACTCCTACATTTCCACGATCACGCTCTGATAATTATTTTCCTTATCAGCACCCTGGTCCTTTACATTATTGTAGCTATAGTTACCACTAAGCTCACAAATAAGTTTATCCTGGACTCACAAGAAATCGAAATTATCTGAACAATTCTTCCAGCCATTATTCTTATCCTAATTGCCCTCCCATCACTACGAATCCTCTATTTAATAGACGAGATTAATGACCCCCACTTAACTATTAAAGCAATGGGGCACCAGTGATACTGAAGTTACGAATATACAGACTACGAAGACCTTATATTTGATTCCTACATAATCCCCACTCAAGACCTAGCTCCCGGACAATTCCGCCTACTAGAAACTGACCACCGTATGGTCATTCCCGCAGAATCTCCTATTCGTGTTTTAGTTTCGGCTGAAGACGTCCTTCACTCCTGGGCAGTCCCAAGCTTAGGTGTTAAAATAGACGCAGTGCCTGGGCGCCTGAACCAAACAGCCTTTATTACATCTCGCCCAGGAGTCTTCTACGGACAATGCTCCGAAATCTGCGGAGCCAACCACAGTTTCATACCTATTGTTATTGAAGCAGTTCCCCTAAAACATTTTGAAAACTGATCATCTCTAATACTCCAAGACTCTTCGCTAAGAAGCTGAACCGGAATAGCGTTAGCCTTTTAAGCTAAAGATTGGTGGCCCCTACCCACCCCTAGCGACATGCCACAACTTAAACTCAAACCCTGATTCCCCATTCTAGCCCTCGCTTGACTAATTTTTATAGCCCTAGCCCCTCGAAAAGTCATCGAATATTCTTACCCAAACCGACTCACACCCCAAAGCAGCAAAACTCCAAAATCCCTTCCCTGAACCTGATTATGACATTAGGACTATTTGATCAATTCTTGAGCCCAGTCTTTCTAGGAGTCCCCTTGATTGCCCTTGCTCTTAGCCTTCCATGAATTCTTTACCCTCAGCCCACCTCCCGCTGAGTAAATAACCGCCTCTTGGCCCTCCAAGGATGTTTCATTAACCGCTTCACACAACAAATCTTTCAACCAATCAGCCCGAAAGGTCACAAATGAGCAGCCTTATTTACAGCCCTTATGCTTTTCCTCGTAACCCTAAACACACTCGGCCTCCTCCCATACACTTTTACCCCTACGACACAACTCTCCCTCAACATAGCATTTGCAGTCCCCCTATGACTAGCAACCGTATTAATTGGTATACGACACCAACCCACCCATGCTCTAGGCCATCTACTACCTGAAGGCACCCCTGCCCCTCTAATCCCCCTTCTTATTATTATTGAAACAGCCAGCCTATTCATTCGCCCCCTCGCACTAGGAGTCCGGCTCACCGCTAACTTAACAGCAGGACACCTGCTCATTCAACTCACCTCTACCGCCGTATTTACACTTATATTCCTCATACCCACGCTAGCTTTTTTAACTTCGATTCTCCTCCTCCTCCTTACACTGCTAGAAGTCGCAGTAGCCCTAATTCAGGCATACGTCTTTGTACTTCTTCTGAGCCTCTACCTACAAGAAAATCTTTAATGGCACATCAAGCACATGCATACCACATAGTTGACCCCAGCCCATGACCCCTCACAGGCGCAGTCGCAGCCCTTCTAATAACATCGGGGCTCGCAATCTGAATACATTTTCATTCCATAACTTTAATGACCCTAGGTCTTATCCTTCTTCTCCTGACGATATACCAATGATGACGAGACATCGTACGAGAAGGCACCTTCCAAGGCCACCATACACCCCCTGTTCAAAAAGGGTTGCGCTACGGAATAATCCTTTTTATTACCTCCGAAGTATTCTTTTTCCTAGGGTTTTTCTGGGCTTTCTACCACTCAAGTCTGGCCCCTACTCCAGAATTAGGGGCATGCTGACCCCCTACCGGCATCATGACTCTTAACCCCTTTGAAGTTCCCTTACTTAATACAGCTGTATTACTTGCCTCCGGCGTAACCGTCACCTGAGCCCATCATAGCATTATAGAAGGCAACCGAAAACAAGCAATCCAATCCTTAACCCTAACAATTCTTCTTGGCTTCTATTTTACTTTCCTTCAGGCAATAGAGTACTATGAAGCCCCATTCACAATTGCTGACGGGGTCTACGGCTCTACCTTCTTTGTGGCTACAGGATTTCATGGTCTCCACGTAATTATTGGCTCCACCTTCCTTGCCGTCTGCCTTTGCCGACAAATCCAATATCACTTCACCTCCCAACACCACTTCGGATTTGAAGCCGCTGCCTGATATTGACATTTCGTAGACGTCGTCTGACTATTCCTCTACATCTCTATTTACTGATGAGGATCTTAATCTTTCTAGTACAAACACCAGTACTAGTGACTTCCAATTACTAAATCTTGGTTCAAGCCCAAGGAAAGATAATGAACCTGGCCACCACCCTTCTCCTAACTTCCGCGACACTTTCTGCAATCCTAGCTATTGTATCATTCTGGCTTCCTCTTATAGCCCCTGATTACGAAAAACTATCACCGTATGAATGTGGCTTCGACCCCCTCGGGTCAGCCCGCCTACCCTTTTCCCTTCGCTTCTTTTTAATCGCCATTCTCTTCCTCCTTTTTGACCTAGAGATCGCACTTCTCCTACCTCTTCCCTGAGGAGACCAACTCCTATCCCCCCTCATAGCCTTTACCTGAACAGCCACTGTACTACTTCTACTCACCCTCGGCCTAATTTATGAATGAGTACAAGGAGGGCTCGAGTGGGCCGAATAGGCAACTAGTTTAAACAAAACATTTGATTTCGGCTCAAAAAATTTTGGTTAAAGTCCATACTTGCTTTATGTCCCCCATCCACTTTACATTTTCAGCAACATTTATTCTAGGCCTAGCTGGCCTAGCGTTCCACCGCTCCCACCTACTCTCCGCTCTCTTATGCCTAGAAAGCATAATACTCTCCCTATTTCTCGCCCTCTCCCTTTGGACTCTCCAACTAAACTCCACAAGCTTCTCAACCTCCCCCTTACTCTTACTAGCATTTTCAGCTTGTGAAGCTAGCGTGGGCTTAGCACTCCTTGTTGCTACTACCCGCACCCACGGCACAGACCGTCTCCAAAACTTAAACCTCCTGCAATGCTAAAAATTTTAGTACCAACCATTATACTTCTCCCCATAGCCTGAACTATTCCCTTTCACCAACTCTGACCTACCGCCCTCCTCTACAGCCTCACCATCGCATTTATAAGCCTGACATGACTGAAAACCACCACCGAAGCCGGCTGAGCCTTCCTCAGTCCCTACATGGCTACAGATCCTTTATCAACCCCCCTGCTTGTCCTTACTTGCTGACTTCTGCCCCTAATAATTCTAGCCAGCCAAAACCACATATCCGCCGAGCCTCAAAACCGCCAACGTACATATATCTCCCTACTTACATCTCTTCAAATCTTCCTTATTATAGCATTCGGCGCCACAGAGATAATCATGTTTTACCTTATATTTGAGGCCACCCTCATCCCCACCCTCATCATTATTACTCGCTGAGGTAACCAGGCTGAACGCCTTAACGCTGGCACCTATTTCTTATTTTATACATTAGCAGGCTCTCTCCCCTTGCTTATCGCACTCCTTCTCCTACAAAACTCAGCAGGCACCCTTTCTCTTCTAACCCTCCAATATAAAACCCCCATACAACTCTTCACCTACGCCGACAAACTATGATGAACAAGCTGTTTACTAGCATTCCTAGTAAAAACCCCCCTTTACGGGATTCACCTCTGGCTCCCTAAAGCTCATGTCGAAGCGCCAATTGCCGGCTCAATGATTCTAGCCGCCGTCCTTCTAAAACTAGGCGGTTACGGTATAATTCGCATTATGTCCCTCCTTGAACCCCTCAGCAAAGAACTTTGCTACCCCTTCCTGATCTTTGCCCTCTGAGGAGTAATCATAACTGCCTCAACCTGCCTCCGGCAGCCCGACCTCAAATCCCTAATTGCCTACTCATCTGTTAGCCACATAGGCCTCGTTACAGCAGGCATCCTCATCCAAACACCTTGAGGACTGACCGGGGCTCTAATCCTAATAATCGCTCACGGCCTCACATCCTCCGCCTTATTCTGCTTGGCCAACACAAATTATGAACGCACCCATAGTCGAACAATGATCCTAGCGCGAGGCCTACAGACCGCCATCCCCTTGATAACCACATGATGATTCATTGCTAGCCTAGCCAATCTTGGCCTTCCCCCTCTACCTAATTTAATAGGAGAATTAATAATTATCACCGCTCTTTTTAACTGGTCTAAATGAACTCTGCTATTCACAGGAGCCGGAACCTTAATCACAGCCAGCTACTCCCTCTATATGTTCCTAGTCACACAACAAGGACCACTCCCACCCCACATTATTGCGCTAGACCCCACCCACTCACGAGAACACCTTCTAATGGCTCTCCACCTAATCCCTCTGCTCCTCCTCATTACCAAGCCCGAACTGCTCTGAGGGTGAACCGCTTGTAAATATAGTTTAAACCAAAATGTTAGATTGTGATTCTACAGATAGAGGTTAAACTCCTCTTATTTGCCGAGAGAGGCTCGACAGCAACAATGACTGCTAATCTTTGTAACCCTAGTTAAACCCCAGGGCTCACTCGCCCGCTCCTAAAGGATAATAGTCATCCGTTGGTCTTAGGAACCAAAAACTCTTGGTGCAAGTCCAAGTAGCAGCTATGTACCTTACCTCTCTTATCATAACCACAAGCCTGGCCTTAATCTTCTTACTTCTTCTCTACCCCGTCATTATGACTTTTGTACCTAGCCCCCAAAACACCAACCACTCCCCCATCCAAGCCAAAACAGCAGTAAAACTTGCCTTTTTTGTTAGCCTAACCCCCCTCTTCCTCTTTATCAACGAGGGAGCCGAAACCATTACTACAACCTGGTCATGGGCCAACACCTTGACATTTGACATCAATATTAGCCTCAGCCTCGACCTCTACGCTATCATCTTTGTACCGGTTGCCCTATATGTAACCTGGTCTATCCTAGAATTTGCCTCATGATACATGCACGCAGACCCACTTGTAGACCGATTTCTAAAGTACCTTCTAATTTTTATCATTGCAATAATTGTCCTCGTAACCGCCAACAATCTCTTCCAACTCTTCATTGGCTGAGAAGGAGTGGGAATCATGTCTTTCCTTCTCATCGGATGATGATACGGGCGAGCAGACGCTAACACCGCAGCTCTCCAAGCAGTTATTTATAACCGAATCGGAGACATCGGATTAATCCTTGCCATAGCCTGAATCGCAACAAACCTAAACTCCTGAGAAATCCAACAAATCTTCATTACAGCTAAAAATTTTGATATAACCCTTCCCCTCCTAGGCTTAATCTTAGCCGCAGCCGGCAAGTCCGCACAATTTGGCCTTCACCCCTGACTACCTTCCGCGATAGAAGGACCCACACCAGTATCTGCTCTTCTCCACTCTAGCACGATAGTCGTAGCCGGAATCTTTCTCCTAATCCGCCTCTTCCCCCTTATAGAAGGGAATTCAACAGCCTCAACCACATGCCTATGCCTAGGAGCCCTAACTACCCTCTTTACTGCCACCTGTGCTCTCACTCAAAACGATATTAAAAAAATTGTTGCATTCTCTACATCAAGCCAACTAGGCCTAATAATAGTAACAATCGGCCTAAACCAGCCTCAACTTGCCTTCCTACATATTTGCACCCATGCTTTTTTCAAAGCAATACTCTTCCTATGCTCCGGCTCAATCATCCACAGCCTAAACGACGAACAAGATATCCGCAAGATAGGCGGAATACACACCCTTACCCCTTTTACCTCCTCTTGCATAACCCTCGGCAGCCTAGCCCTAACAGGAACCCCATTTCTAGCCGGCTTCTTCTCTAAAGATGCAATTATCGAAGCAATAAACACATCCTATTTAAACGCCTGAGCCCTAGTCCTTACACTTCTCGCTACTTCCTTCACCGCCGTCTACAGCCTGCGAATAATTTTCTTCGTATCAATGGGCTCCCCCCGATTCAGCCCCCTTTCTCCTATCAACGAAAATAACCCAGCAGTTATTAACCCTATCAAACGCCTAGCCTACGGGACCATTATTGCAGGCCTACTAATTACCTCAAATATGCTACCAATCAAGACACCAGTAATGACAATACCTCCAGTGCTCAAACTTGCCGCCCTCGCTGTCTCTATCCTCGGCGCCCTGACGGCCCTAGAGCTCGCCTCCCTCACCACCAAACAATTCAAATCCGCCCCCAACCTCACACTTCATCACTTTTCAAATATGCTTGGTTTCTTCCCTGCAATCACCCATCGTTCCCTGCCCAAACTAACTCTTCTACTAGGCCAATCAATTGCCAGTCAAACAATCGACCAAGCCTGACTAGAAAAGACCGGCCCCAAATCCCTCGTAGATCTTAATACCCCCGTAATCTCAACAACAAGTAATATCCAACAAGGCATAGTCAAAACTTACCTCTCATTATTCTTTTTTACCACCATCCTCGCCACACTCCTCTTAATCTACTAAACAGCTCGCAACGTCCCCCGACTAAGACCCCGAGTTAACTCCAATACCACAAATAATGTCAACAAAAGAACCCACGCCCCCATAATTAATAACTTTCCCCCAGTCAAGTACATTAATGCGATACCTCCTATATCCCCCCGAAACACTGATACCTCACTCAACTCGTCCGCTGAAACTCAAGACCCCTCATACCATCCCCCTCAAAACCCCCCTGCAACCACCCCCACCCCCAATAAATAAACTAACATTATCCCCAACACAGGCCAACTCCCCCACCCCTCTGGATAGGGCTCAGCAGCAAGCGCTGCTGAATACGCAAACACAACCAATATTCCCCCTAGATAAATTAAAAATAAAATCAGAGATAAAAAAGACCCCCCGTGGCCTACCAAAACTCCAAACCCCGTACCCGCAACCACTACCAGCCCTAATGCTGCAAAATAGGGAGAAGGATTAGAAGCTACTGCCGCTAAACCTAAAACTAACCCAAACAATAATGAAAACATAAAAAAGACCATAGTTTTTACTCGGACTTTAACCAAGACTAATGACTTGAAAAACCACCGTTGTACTTCAACTACAAAAACCAAATAATGACAAATCTCCGAAAAACCCACCCCCTACTAAAAATTGCAAACGACGCATTAGTTGACCTCCCCACTCCTGCCAATATTTCAGCTTGATGAAACTTTGGCTCCCTACTTGGCCTTTGTCTCGGTGCTCAAATTCTTACAGGCCTATTCCTTACAATACACTACTGCTCGGACATTACAGCCGCCTTTTCCTCCGTAGCCCACATCTGCCGTGACGTAAATTACGGTTGATTAATTCGAAACATACACGCAAACGGAGCTTCATTCTTCTTTATCTGCATCTACATACACATCGGCCGAGGGTTATACTATGGCTCATACCTGTACAAAAACACTTGAAATGTGGGAGTAATCCTTCTTCTACTAGTAATAATAACTGCCTTCGTTGGCTACGTGCTTCCTTGAGGCCAAATATCGTTTTGAGGCGCTACCGTCATTACTAACCTACTCTCAGCAGTCCCCTATATTGGTAACTCCCTAGTCCAATGAATCTGAGGAGGCTTCTCCGTAGATAACGCCACCCTCACCCGATTCCTGGCCTTCCACTTTCTTCTTCCCTTCGTAATTGTAGCAATAACAATAGTCCACCTCATTTTCCTCCATGAAACAGGATCAAACAACCCAACAGGCCTAAACTCAGATGCAGACAAAATCTCATTCCACCCATACTTCTCCTACAAAGACCTCCTAGGCTTTACAATCCTTCTCCTCGGCCTAACCTCACTAGCCCTTTTTCTACCCAACCTTCTTGGAGACCCCGACAACTTCACCCCCGCCAACCCACTAATAACCCCGCCTCATATTAAACCAGAGTGATACTTCCTGTTTGCCTACGCCATTCTCCGCTCTATCCCTAACAAACTAGGAGGGGTCCTCGCACTTCTATTCTCAATTTTAGTTTTAATAGTCGTCCCAATCCTCCACACCTCCAAACAGCAAAGCCTCACTTTCCGGCCCCTCGCCCAACTATTATTCTGGCTCCTAATTGCAGATGTCATTATCCTTACTTGAATCGGAGGAATGCCAGTTGAACACCCCTTTGTTATTATTGGACAAGCAGCATCCGTCCTATACTTCATAATTTTTCTCATCCTCATACCTACAGCCAGTTGAATAGAAAACAAACTAATTAACTGATAGTGCATTAGTAGCTCAGTCTCAGAGCTCCGGTCTTGTAAGCCGGCTGCCGAAGGTTAAACTCCCTCCTACTGCTCTCAAAGAAGAGGGATTTTAACCCCCTCCCCTAACTCCCAAAGCTAGGATCCTAAATAGACTATTCTTTGCCGGACTCTGCCATCCCGTACATATATGGACTAACCACATGTATATATATAACCATATACTGTATGGTTTAATACATATAATGCTCGATAAACATTAATTGTATTAATACATGATGAATATGCACATATAATTAAGAAATACATAGACTATTAATGTAAATTTAAATATTACTGCTTTCAAATTAAACGAAATTTAAGACCTATCACAAATATCCATAAGTCTAGTTATACCAAGTATCCTCATCCCTAAGATATCAAAATTAATGCACAGTAAGAAACCACCATCAGTTGATTTCTAAATACATACTATTCGTGAAAGGTCAGGGACAAATATCGTGGGGGTTTCACTTAGTGATCTATTCCTGGCATTTGGTTCCTATTTCAGGCGCATGACTTGTTAATTCCTCATTCTTTCCTTGAAGCTGACATAGGTTAATGGTGGAGTACATATTACCCTTTACCCACCATGCCGAGCATTCTTTCCAGCGTGCATTTGGTTCTCTTTTTTTGGCTTCCTTTCACTTTGCATTTCACAGTGCACACGGTAATAGCTGACAAGGTTGTACATTTCCTTGAATTGAAAGAAGTTAGTCAATGCCAAAAGACATATACATAAGCATTGCATAACTGATATCAAGTACATAAAGAGCTATTTTTTCTCGAGACTTATCATGAATTGATTACCCCGGGTTTTGCGCGTTAAACCCCCCTACCCCCCTACACTCGCGAGATCACTATCATTTCTGCAAACCCCCCGGAAACAGAAAAACCTCGACTGGTAGGTACACCTCTTCCAAAAATGTGTCTATTTACACTATTACAATAATGCAATT